>NW_008662088.1:50919-71241 GCF_000695815.1 Acanthisitta chloris
TCTGTCCTGGACAGACAGGCTTGGAACCCATGTCTCAGCAGAGAGAAACATGAATAAATTATGCAGCTCTTACTGCCCATTCATCCTTTCACTCTCTGGGGATTTTTTTGAGACAAAATCTCTCCCTAAGCAGCCTGTTGCTAACCTTTGTCCATATTTCAATATGGGATCAGAAAACAAAACCAACAGGGAAATATACACCATAACTAATTGATAATTAAAAAGGATGACCAGCTCCAGTCTCAAACAAAACCCAACTGAAACAGTCCAGGACAGTAATTAATAGCAAACGGCAACATTATTACAGCACTAATGCAGTGCAGTCGTATGGGAACACTGAAATCCTGGGAATGTGAGAAGAATTTAAAAGCCAGCTGATACTGCTGTAAATCATCACTCAGTCAGTAGGGCTGCAGGTATGAATTGTGCTGAAAAAACAGAGTGGCAAAACACCATCATTCATTTCATTATCTTCTTTCCCCTTCCATTTCTCTCTCCCTCTTCCCAGTTAGAATGTTCAATAAAATTATGGAAAATCTATGTCCTTTTCCATCATTTTTGACTATTCTAGTTAGCACTAAGTGTATGGAGTGAAAATTGCCTGCGTGATTTTTCACTTCCTTTAATAATATACAAGAATAATTAATTATTTTGAGGGGTTAATTTGCAACTAGAATGCACCAAAGACACAGTGCATGCTATCTTGCAAAAAAGAGAAGTTAACAGTAAAGATGATTTTCAGTTGACACATCCAGGGACAGGCCCACAATTTAGAGTAATTTTTATTACCCTTCCTTTTTTAATCAACCATGACTACTGATTCATATGCAAAGTGGATCCAAGAGCTCTGCAAAGGTACATTATTTTAATCTGGATTTGGTCAGAAGAAAGAAGTTAAATCAAGTCACTGTTTTGTGAAGGTTAGAAAAATCTCACCTGAGCCACAAAACGAAGATAAAGTACTGAAATGTCAGCTGAATTGGGAGATTCTGTTCTTTGCAAAATTAAATAACTGTAGGCTTCAGTGAATATTTAAGTGACTAAGTTGGGCCTACTTCAATACTGCCTTTCTAGCCAGCACTCCTATGCTTAGCTGTTCCTCCTACTCTGGAGGTGGTTTATGGTCTTCTGGAAACAATTACATGGAAACTTAGTACTTGGGAAAAGCATCTAGAATTCTGGAAGGTCTTCTCTTTAAAAGTTAACATGTACAAAAACATCCTATGGAAAAAATCTCTTCCTACTGTGCACTAAATTATTTCCACACCCTCTTCTATCCTGCCTAGATGAATTTCATAGGGTCATTAGCTCTCAAGGGTGGATGGCTCTGGGTTTACACAGGAGTTGCAGACTAACAAGCTGGTGATGCTATGTTAGACCTGGTGCCCATGCCCATCTGACTACCTGGAATCCATAGCTGGCAGTCAATACCATGGTAAGGATGAGGCTCTGTAGCCTGGTTTTGAATTTGGTTGCTTCCTGGCATTTCCCAGCTTGTCAAGACCAGCTTCTTATATGTAAAAATTCTTCATTCTACAAGCTGACAAGCTCCGTGCCCTTCTTTTCCTCTCTGTTCAGGCTCTCCCTTGCCCACCACAGATAAAAGTATTCGCTATTTTTCTGTTTCAGGAGCATAGGTAACATGGGGCAGAGATCAAACCATCATCTATGCAGGGAAAATGAGAGGAAGTATTTTCTCAACATGAGGCTGCATCTGTACTATTTACCAAGACATAACCAACACCCTGAGAGGTCACTAACCATAAGCCAAAGGAAAACAGCACTTTTGAGAATCCAGGTCTTGCCAGGAGAAAGTGCCACCTACAGTAAGTTTTTGCACAGGTAGTTGTGATCAGTGAATGATGTTCTGCACACATAGAAGATTTTGTGACATCAAGACCTGAATAACTTCAGAAATACAGATTGAAACATACACTGGATTACTGATGTACCACACAATGCTGAGCACATTTGAAGATGTTCTTATTTTTCAGCAGCATTGTATGAAAATACACTGCTCATAACACGAGAGCACAGCAGAGCCATAGGTTTATTCAGAAGATAAGTGACATTGCAGTATGTTATCTTATCCATGTTCCCACCAGATCAAACATACCACACTCTAGATTGGCATTTAATACAGATATTTGTAGCCTGCAGGAATAATAAATGAAACTAATTAAGTTTAATAATTCACGAGAACTTGGCATGCCTGATTGCTACATAAAGGCTAATTATCTTCCTCCTTTTCTTCCAAATCTCCACCCCTCCTGCCAAATGGGTCTGGAAGCTTCATAGTGTGAAAATAGTACGAAAAAATCATAACACACAGAAAACATCCTGCAACAGATTTACAGGTGATGCAAACTTGACTAAAATCCTGCAGACTTTTTTAGAGTAATGCCTGTTTTTACAAGCAGTCAGCTTAGTCCTAAAGGAGATTTATTTTCTGATACATCCTCTCATCACAGAAACAGGACCCAAAAAGCTGCCTTAGACAGATCTTACTAAATTCAAATCATCAGTTACACTGCAGCAGAGACCTCAAATATTGCAGTATCTGTACCACTGGGTTCATGTATGTTGGCACACAGTAACTTTTAATGAAGATCTACTTCATTCAGCAGTGGAATGTTTAAAAGCATTAATATTTCTAGAAAATTACTGCTCTCTTGTTTCCCCACATTTCCAAGTCAGGGCTGCTATCAAAACACAAGTTTAAATTAACTGTTTAAAACCTGTAGCAGTATGCCTAGGTTGGATGTGAGAAAAAAGGTTTTTATTCTAACAGTGGTGAGACACTGTCCCAGGTTGCCCAGGGAGGCTGTGGCTGCCCCAACCCTGGCAGTGTTCAAGGCCAGGCTGGATGAGCCTTGAGCAACCTGATCTAGTGAGGAGGTGTCCCTGCCCAGGGCAGGGGTTGGGATTAGATGGTCTGTAGGGGGGTCCAACCCCTAAATTCTATGATCTTATACTGACAGAAAAACAATTCATCAGGTAAGAGAAGATAAAACTGAGAGAAGGTTTTACCAGAAGCACTGGGCTCAAGAGGGGAAGTATACACATAAAGAGTTTGCCCTGGATGCAAGTTATTCAGTGTGAAGCACTGCAGATTAGCAGGTAGCCACACAGAAAACAACATTCAGGGTGTTTCATTCTATCAAAGAATGTACTATCAAATTAAAAAAAAAACAAACCAAAACTTAATCCCAGCTGCATCTTTATTTTTTTTTTCTAAAATCCACTTCCAGCCAACAGTCTTTTGCTAAGGTGAAGAGTTAAAGAAAATACTCTTTAACAGATGATTAATTTTCTTTGCAGTGCAGTGCAAATCTTTAGAGCCAGAGGTTGACTTAGATTACCTTGCTAACCAATAAAGAGAGCAGGCTTTTAATTAGGTCATCCAAAGCTCATTTTTCCTTCATTATTTATGATTCTTCTTTTGTACAGTGCAATTACTACCAGCAACATATATATATTATAAAGAGCCCTCCACATATATGTGTAGGTACACATAGAGAACATCATGGCAGTGAGAAGCAGATACACTTTCTCCTCCTGCACAGGCATTTCTACCTAACAGTAACTGTGCAAAAAGAGACTTGACCTGTGCAAACATCAGCTTTGCTCTTTTTCAGATCCCTCTTTTCCTGGGACAACTACAAGACACATTTAATAGGCAGCTTGCTGGGCACCTAGTGTAACTATTACCATTTCTTCTCATTGTGTATGTCCATTTGACATTTGTGGTTTGACTGGAAACTCTCCCAATCTTCTTCTCTTGTACAGTGCCTAGCACACGGGGCCCTGACCAACAGTGATGGATTCTCAGCAGCATCATTAAACCCACCATTTCTTGTTTGCAAAATATGTTCAGTATTTGTCTGATAGAATAACACTGAACAAGGCTGGCCCCACACTGATGTTTGAAATACTGGAGCTGGTAGGGTTCACGTGCAGGCAGTGTGGGATGTGCAGTAAAAGTTGATATGAATTATCTGCACATTTACCGTTATTCATTTCAGATTAGTTGCTTTGCTTACTAATTCCCATGTCATTATTTATTTCAGATGAGTTGCTTTGCTTACTAATTCCCATGTCTATGACAATCAGGGGGACTGTGTTAAACCAGCAAACAGCAACCCAAAGCACATGTCAGACTTGCATCTCACTGAGGTCTACAAGGAGCAAGTTGGGGGAAATTCTGCTGTGACATGGGAGAGAGGTACCAAAGCCAATCAGCTCCTCTTGAATGTCAAGCTGTCATTATTTTCAGACAAAGGTGGCTACTGGGTACAGGGAAGGAGAATCTAAGCCTACACACCACTAATTCAAGTTTACTTCACAGGCTAAAAGAATTGTTTGCCAAGCCTTCAATTGCTGCAACCACTGCTTATTCCAAAACCTGAAAAGGCTCCACACTTTTCACAATATTTGGTTTTGTGAGAGTCTTTCGGACAGACTTTGTTGATTTATGTATTTCACCTGTGCAGGTTTCTCCCTTTTCCTTAGCTGTGCCCAGAGAGAGCATCTAAGGCCAATAATTACATAGGCACAGCACATCCTCCTTCTATTGTATACTGCGTTTTTTCAAAGTTTAATAAGCCTCTCAAAAAAAAATGAGCATTCCTGTTCAGTTGCATCTGGGTGTAATGAAATTGTTTCTTTTTTTTCCCCAAGGGTTGAATTAATTCACTCTAGCACCCTCCCTATGCAGTTATGCTGCCACCTCTATTTGGGCAAGTTTGTGGTATCATTCATTTGCACTGTAGTAGTTCTAAAAGCTCTTTCATTGACCAAGCAATGCCTTTGTATATGAACAGATCAGGAAGAGCAACTGCAGTCAGGGAGCTCATAATTTAATTTAACAGTGAAATTTTTACGGGTTTTCTATCTCTGCTTTGGAAAAAAAAAGGGTTATTAGGTTCAGGGATGACTTTCCTCCATGAACTTTGCATGGACAAATGAAAAAACCTGATGCCAGGCCATTGAAAAAGAAAGACCAGGGGGAAAAATAAATCACCAAAAAAAGAGAGAAACAAAACCATAATTGCTTTTTGCTTTGAAGCACATGAAAGGGGAGTGGAAGGCACACAGGCAGGCGATTTGAGTAGCTTATAGACATATGGTACAACAGCTTCCCAGCAGGAACGCATAGGTTTGGTTTTCTGCTCAGATACACTGTCGTGCAAGGCTCTGCTGCAGGAGGAAGGACACTGCTAAGGGCCATTTCTTTGCAGCATGAATGCAGAGAGCAAGTCAGGAAAATCAACCCTACAACACAGGCAGCTTCATGGCTACAGTGAAAAATAGACTTAGTGGTTTTTCTGCCACCCACCAGACACCCATGCCCAGGGACCCACACATCCTCATGGCTCTGGCTATCTACAGTTGAAGCAAAGACCTCTAGGGCTACAATTACAGCTATAAATTAGTACCTAATAATCTGTGCCTACTTTGATGCAGGGACATCACTTTAGTACAGATCAGCATATTTTGTTTAACTGTGAGTAAAACTGGACAATAGAGGGGTCAGACTGAGATGTTAACTAACAGGACAGACACATTCTTTCCAGGAAAGGCAGGGAATTGCTGGAGATCCCCCTGGTTCACTCAAGAGAGCTTTCTCCCCATCAGGTTTATAAGATTTAAGTTACCTAATTCCCAAATGATTCTTCTTGTTATTTGTGTTTTGCTACTTGTCTCTGAGATAAGGTTTCGCTGCTTGAAGTGTGTCAGATCTTCATGCAGAAGGTTTTCTGTTTCTATAGAGAATTACTCAGTAGAAGTTTGGAATATCAACAGAATTATGGTGCACTCAGATTTTCCCTTACTTATCCTATAAGAACAGGAGCCCTTTGTCCTTCTTTTGGCAGCCTGGTTCAAACATTTGAATTTTCTGCTCAGGAACTGCAAGGGGTAATGGGTTCAAATTGAAGGAGGGGAAGTTGAGGTTAGGTATCACAAAGAAATTTTTTCCTGTTAGGCTGATGGGACACTGGAACAGGCTGCCCCAACCCTGGCAGTGTTCACAGCCAGGTTGGATGAAGCCTTGAGCCACCTGCTCTGGTGGGAGGTGTCCCTGCCCAGGGCAGAGGGTTAGGACTAGATGACCTGGAGTGTCCACTCCAACCCCTAAAATTCTATGAGTCTATGAATTTTGTACTCCTAGAAATCTGATACTCAAGCCTTCAAAATATGCCATCTCCCCAGATAATGGAACATATTTGTGAGACAGCAACAAGAGCCTTCTCTACTTAAGCCTATGCTAGAGCATAAATTCTTGTTACACCTACTTACAACCATGGCAGGCACACTTCAAAGGAACAGACATGGAAACAGTAAAGACATAACTGTATGACCCACTGAAATACTTCCTGGTTTATTTTGCTCATGAGGGGCTCTGATACAGAGCTCAGGATGACCAGCGAGTGTTTCCTTCCTCACTTAGCAGAGATAAGTAATACAGAAATTTGCACATGTACACACATGGCTTTAAAGCAGTAAAAATGTACTTGCCCTAGTGAACTCTGTGGACATTCAATGCACAGTATGTGGTTGCCTACCAGCATTCAGTCATGTGCCTGCAGTGCTCCTGGCAGTGCTTATAATTGCCCTTAGTTGGTTTACATGTCATGTTTTAAGCACTAGAGATGAGCGGCAAAGTTGCCTGCAGGTCTGAATCCTTTTGAAAACATTGTATATCATGGCAGGGGAGGTAGATGAAAGAGTTCTCTGACAATATAGCACCAGGAAGAAAGTTCCCTCCAGTATTTCTGCAGCTCCTATTCCATACATCAATGACTAATTTGGACTACTATAACTTCACTTAGGCACATACAGTCACATTGGGAGGAAGAATTATGCCATTGTGTCTATACAAAGGCCTACTCCCTACTTATTGCAAAAATAAGTGCTTTTTAAATATATATATATACTGGTGAATTCAGCTCAGGCATGAGGAATACTGATGTACTCAGCCAGCCAACAATAACAGGACAGATTCCAGTAGTGTTACTGATGTGTTCTTGAAAGTCTATTACCTCAGTGGGGCTATTACATGAAGCATGCACCGTGTGGTACAAGTAAGACTATCCAGAACCTAACCCTGTACTCATGATTCACTCAGAAAATCTTGTGAAGCAACATCCTTTAAAATGACAAAGGTAGATTCAAAAGTAAATACATAAGCAGAGTTATAGGCATGATCCTGACAAATACTGGCAGGACTATACCTATAGCAGGATACCTATAAAGGGTTTCACCCCCTATTCTGGATATATCCATTGTAATATCTGATTAACTTTAAAAACACACTTAACTCTCAAGGAAATTAGTGGATTTGAAAAGATGCTTCTGTCCAGAAAGTCCATTGGATCAGAGGTCTAATATTTACCAAAATGCCTCACTAGGAAAAAATTAATTCCTTCAATACCTCTTCATGCAAATTTTAATCAATTTTTCAATGTCAAACCTTTAATTAGTCTGTTCCTAAGAAGCAGGGTGAACAGACCATTAGCAATGCAGTCATAGAACAAAACTCTATTAGGAAAATTACACTTTCACTTCAGCAGACTCGGACATACACCAGTGTAGTTAATCTAACTCTTATGTTCCAAGTGAAAACAAGGAAAAACTGCAAGAGTTCTGAATGCTTTCAACTGTTCATCAGAACTGCAATTTGCACATGTAATTTGTACAGTAAAACCGTACAGAAATGTGAAAGAGAAAATCTAAGTTTACTAAAAAGAAAATGCGACAGTATTTCATTTTTGTCCTTGTTATGAAATTTCAGTGAGAAGCAGCAATTTCTTCCTTTGCATCCACTATAGGGAAATAGAGATTTCTTCATTTTATTTAGGGGAGAACTGGGGCAACTTGTGGAACAATGAACTTGAGGTACTGAGACACTGATCAAGCAGATGAACCACAATAGCAGTTGCTTATATTACAAAGGTGACAGGAAGGGAACTGGACTCATTCAACACATACATTAGTTTGTAGTACCTAAGAATAAATCTAACTATATTAGAAATAATGCTGTCCTCTTGGGTATTGGGAACTACTATCCTCTTATACCTTTCTTCAAACACACTTGTGCAGTCTCCAGGGCTTGAGTTGTACTGCAGAGAATTCAAGCAAAATGTAACATCATAAGGGCATAGCAAAGGAAGAAAGATGGCAAGCAAGGAAAATAAAGATGAAAAGGAAAAATACCAACAAATACTACATGCAAAAGGTGTGAACAGGTAAAGGATCTACTTAGCATGGTAGCAGACATGAAGGAAGAAATGTGGCTGATAAGGAGTATCAGGGAGCAGGAAAAGGACAACCCACCTAGCTGCAACAGGTGTGCCCTGGTTGATGACTTACAAAAACAGGTAGTAGAGTTGCAGGAAACAGTCATGAGACTAAGAGACATCAGGGAGGCTGAGGAGGAGTTGGACAGATTGTTACAACCCCCTGTGGCAGAACAAAGCCAGACTACCAGGAGCAGGAATCAGAAACATATACAAGGGCACAAATGGAGAGCAAGGAGGTCACTAACACTGGGACCTGGGAAGTAGTAAAAAAGAAGAATAGTAAAGGGAAGAGAAAAGGAACCAACAAAAGGAAGAGTTCAGCTTCCAATCCTGACATCGAGAAAAGGAACCAACAAAATGAAGAGTTCAGCTTCCAATCCTGACATCCCAATCCACCTGGATATGCCCACACAGAACAGGTTCCTAGCTCTACAGACAAATGAGGCAATAACTGGCACATGTGAAAAACTGGAACCAACTGCAGTAGCACAACTTGCCCCATAGACAATTAAAACTAGCCCAACTAAGTAAAGGAGGTGGATGACAGTAGTGGGAGACTTGACCTCCACAGGCATGGAAGCACTCATCTGTCAGCCTGACACACCCTTGAGGGAAGTGTGTTGTCTGCCAGGAGCACAAATCAGAGATGTTATGGAGAGACTGCCAAACCTTGTCAAACCCACTGACTACTACTCACTATTAGCATTCCATGTAGGAGCTAGTGACATAGCCAACAGAAGACTAAAAAACATTAGGAAAGATTACAGAGCCCTGGGAGACATGGTCAAGGACTCTGGTGCACAAGATGATATGGAAGGTCCATTCCAACCCCTAAAATTCTATGATTCTATGATTATACTCAAGTTATAAAAGAGTGAACAGAAAACAGATCTTAAACAGTAGGTGGAAAAAAAAAGAAAGCTATAGGTAGAGACTAAAAGAGTACAGTGGCTAGACCTTGATGACTTGAAGAGAGTTTACTTGAAGACTTGAACTGAAACAAAAGCTCCTCCATTTGTATTAGTAATGGAACAATAATCAAGCCTCTGGGCAAAATATGAGAGCAAAGCACATCAGAGCTGAAGTGCAAGACGTGAAAATTTTATGCTCAGTCTTAGAAGTGAAATGTTTTTATCTGAGGAGGTTATTGTAAACAGTTTTATTTTAGGAGCTGCCCTTTGAGAAGCTACTGAAGAAAAATGCACACAGAAGAAAGGAAGATGCTTTTCTCTATTTGAACTTTGCCTTAAAAGAAAAAATGCTGTTTGCTATTTATAAAAATATCTGAGAGCCAACAGCTGTTAAAGCATGCCTCCACATTTGAATGCTTTTATACTTTCAAAACTCCAAAATAATCAAGTGATGCTCATGAAACTTATGAAGAGCTGCTGAGTCTCCTACTGTAAAGCTGTAAGTACAGCCCATGAGAGCTCATCTTTGTTTTATACATTCAGAAATATGGATGAGTTCAATTCCAATTTTAATACCCATGTTCAAAGCAGTCTATGAATCTCTCATGCACAAGAAGAAATAGTCTCCATGAATCTTCCTTCTCTTCAATAAGCAATAAAATGCATCTTAATTGTTAATATTTAACTATTTAAAATGGCAATGTGGAAATTGCCAAGTGGCAAGAAGCGCAGAGACACTAGACAACAGGGTGCAGTGAACTTTATGGGAGATGGCAATTGTCATTTTTAGGAATATTAAATTTCACATGCATCAGTGCTCTGCTGTGACTTTGAGGCTAGCTGGAACAATGAACTAACTCTTGCTAAAGATGGCAATACAGAAGGTTAACCCAAGTTCATCTTAGCTGTTTATGCAACTCCTGTGTAGAAGTTGTTCAGACTCAGCTCTGATACTCAGCAATCAACCCAAACCTAATTCACTAATAGAAGATAAACTCTCCTCACATAACAATAATTTTAAACTCACAAAACAGATTTCTAGAGTCCCACTCCTCTCTGCTTCCCATGTTTGATAACTACTCACCTAATGTACAGGGCTGCAACATGAGCTAAGGCACAGTCCTGGCCACACACTTCCTCTAAAGTATCACCTGGCACGTTTCTCCTCTTCAGCAGGTTATTTGACCAAGCTGAGTTATATGACAGCAAAAATACTGTTCATTATTTTTTCCCCCACAGTGTTTAATAATTAATTCCTTTTTTCTGCCATACAGACCTTCACAAATGCTCCACCAGCAACTCCCAGCTTCCACACAAACTGCTCTAACTCTAGCTTCTTGGTTTAGTCCAGCTAAGTCCAGGAAATAAAGCAGGAGCTAAACAACACTACCCTCAAGCATTAACATACTGAAAATGCACATTGGAACATGGAAAAGTTACAGACTCCACAATGGAAGAGGATATGCACCTCCAGATTCAGCCAAGCTCTGTAAAAGAGCTGTGTGTGGCTCAGCCACCAGCACCACTGTCACCAGCACAGCCACCAAGCAGGGCTGTGGGGCAGGGAGTTGTGGTGGCAGAGCTGTTCCCAGCACACATCCCATGGATGCTGTGATAGGCATTTCACTGCCGATGGAAACCCTCCCAGGAGCATGTGCCAGTGGAGCCTTGTTAATTTGTTGTGCAAATTGCACTTGGCTTTTCCTCTCATGTGAGATAAACAGCCAAAGGGGAAAATGACTTGTGCAGAGTGCCAAGTTGGGGGTGGCTGGAGCTCACGTACAGCTCTTGCCTTTAGGAAGGCTGTGCCTGGTATACATGACAGTACTGCCACAGCCTGTGGACACTGTGCAGCCACCTTACCTCTCTCACACCTCCAGCGTGTTCAGTTCAGCACCAGGGCTGACTGCTGCCTCCACGGGAGGTTTGACAAGAGCTGCCACCCAGCAAAGCACAGCTCCCCTCTGGAAACACCACCATGCACTTCCACCACGCACTGCCCTTCCACACAGCCCCTCTGCACCCCACTGCACCAGCAGCCACACGTGTAGCTGCTGAGGTGGTGGTGGTTGAGGCAGTGGCCACCAGCATGAGTCTCAGTGAAGCCACAGTGTCCACCACAGCTGCCCTGCCCGCGGCGCCAGTGCAGGGGCTCAGCCCGTGCCTGTATGTCTGGCTGGAGCAGGTAGTGGGTGAGGGACACTGGTGGTGATCACCAGTGATTGTGGGCCCTGTCTCCACCCAGCCTTTTCTTCATATCCTCCCTTCAGCCCTGAATGGCTCAGTTGTCCTCCTCTTGGCACATTCCCTTCAGCCTGTCAACACCGTTCTGCTTTCAAGAAGCCCAGAAAATCTAACAGACTGAAGGGAGTTGAGAAAAAGAGTAAGCAAAGAGCCTGGTCAGGCTGTCCTAAAGGTTAAACCTCCATCCACAAAATACACTGATACATAGTGATTTCCTCCCAACTTCCAACAGTTCTGGCTGCTTTCCTCCTGTTTTCCTGACTTTAAGCTGTCCCATTAGCACCACTGCTGATGGCTGCTGCCCAGCTGCAGCACACAGCCCTGGCCCCTACCTGTAACTGAATGAACAGCCCTCGACCCCAAACCAGACCCAAAAGGAGCAGAAACAGCTATGTGTTGATCTGAGCTCCAGGTCCCCAATACAGTAGTCATTGTCTCAACAGGATGAGAAGGTCCAGCAACTACAGCTCTGCTCAGAGGGAATCTCGTCCATCTGTGTACCCGCTCTCTAGGGACTGGCACTCTGCAGATGGTTTGGTGACCCTGAATATTAACAAAGATTCCAAGACAGCACCCAGGTAACCTTGCTGATGTACCTAGGGCAATGCTGGTGTTCTGCCCTTGACAGTTCTCCTCACAGAAATGTCTCAGTTGCTCTATAGGAGACAGCCATAAATTCAGTGACGTACTCAGCCCGTAGAGATCCTGGACTAAGTGTAATTCTACTGACATGCATGAAGTTACATCAGAATTGATTCACCCCAGTAAGCTGAATTTTAGCTCACTGTCTACAACCTTGTTGTCCTTCAAAAGTGTGTGTGTGGTCAGTCCACAAAGACAGAGTCACTGCTTGCTCAAACACAAGCCCCAAAACATTCTCCCATGCTTAGACAGAGCCAGCTCACAACATAAGTTCACCTGGTTCCCTGGGAGGTTGCAAATATTGATCGAGGGGATCAATGTCACACCAAGGCATTCCCAGTGACACAGAAAGGCAGAGAGTGCATTTTAGCTATTCCTGAATATGAGCTGTAAAGAATAGCCTCTGGGTTAGAGCTGGAGCTCTGATATCATGTACAGTAGGAACTAGTGACCCAAAGGATCTAAATGATTTTGGTAGGGGTGCTCCTGAGAATCACTACTTTTTTAAAGAGGAGGAAGATTGACTTTCCAGAAGATCTTTTCTTGTTGATGGTGAGGCTTTGTGTGCCCTTGGCTTCTTGTGATCAGTGGGACATTAAGCAGCAAGCACACTTGGAGTTTCATCTATATTTTCAAGGGTTGGAGAGAACTTCACTCCTTTTGAGTACCACTCAGACAAAGATGAAAAGCTTGTGAGGGTGCCAATTATATAACCTGGCTGAGCTGCCTTGTCAGTGAAGAGCTTTGCAGCATGCATTCTGGCTTCACAAGATGGAAATTCAGCTTTTATTCAAGTAGTTTGATTTGGTGTCTTCACTGTTTAATCCATGTAGCTACTGTGATCAGTCAGAGGCAGTAACTGAAAAGGAGGTAGCTCAAAGTGATTCCACCAGGATTTTACAGTTGTTGACTATTCTGTATCTCTCGGGCAGAATGCCAGTGAGACCATTTCAAGACAAGAGCTGATGCACGCTGCACTAGAGACAACATATGCTTACACTACATGACAGAGCCTAAAGCTGAGATGCTGGACAGGCCCCAAGTAGGTTCCCACAGTGCAGTGGACACGCCAGGTCTGGCCTGGAAGTTGCATAGCCACATTTGTGCTGAATTAAATCCAGATCAGTAAAACCTGTCTCCTGGCATATTATTGTGGGCAGGGTACCAAGTCATGTACAACCACGCTGTTTTCCAATCTAAACTGGTCTGTATGCAGCTGACTGTGTCTCTCAGAGACAGAATTTCTCTCCCCAGTCTGTGGATACATGCACTGTATTAGAGTGCCTTGGATTTCCAGGCCTTTTGGACAGGGACAGTCTTTTGCTTCTCAGCTTTCATCTTGTGGTCTCACTCTTGAACACAACTGCACAAGTGCTCCTGCAGTTGAGTAATGACAGCTCTTCCTCCTGTAGCAGGAGGACAGAGGACTAAAACTGCTGCTCTGATAGAAACAGAAAGTGAGGAAAAAATATCAGCAAAATGTATCTGAAGGAAAACCAATGCTGAGCTTGTTAGCCAAGTTGCATACAAGCTTAAAAAATGTATCAGTCTAGATGTGGAAATTTATGTTCAAAGCCATGAATTCAGAGTTAATTTATTATGCAGTAGATTTCCAGCTCCACTGAGCTTAATGGGATTTGTTATTCTGTTAAATGGGCTTTTCCCTCAGAGCACCTTGTTTCATTAGACCATTTAACAGAGGTTTGGGTGAATGAGGTGTGTAAACACAACATGGCCATACCAGCTGCCCCTTTGTTTTGCACGCTAAAGTGCTAATTCCTTTTACAGACTATGGGTGCACATGTACTACACTCCATGCATGAGGATATGCATATTCCACTGCTGTGGAGGCAAGGGGAGGTAATGGGACTTTTCTTCGCTGAAACTAAAGAGAAACTGCAAAGAATTTCACAGATTGATTTAGAGAAGGCTTTGACTTGCTAATGGTCTCCAGCGTATTTAGAGTTCAGAACTGGTACTATTCTCCTTGCACTAACAGTCCTGATGACTGGTTCTCTATGAGCCAACTAGCACTTTGGGAAATGACAGGTGTAAACAGAACTGTCTGTAATTAAAACTACTTTAATTCATAGCAGGTCTAAGTGGACCTGGCAAAATCAAGGCCCCAAGACTGTTTCTTGTGAAGTATCACTGGAGAAAAAAACCCTACAAGGAAGGTGAAAGATCCAGATCCATTTCATGGAAGTGAAACCAAGGCATGGAAGCAGCATGTGACCCTGACAACAACCTCAGGAGTGACCCCAAGACCTGCTTGTTCATTCAATGGTCCTCACAATGTCCTACCCCGGTGCACCCACCCTATATTCCTGTTCTTCTCAATATCTGTACCTCTGATGAGAAAAGAAATGCTTCCACTCCAGGGCTAATCGGAACATTAATTTTCTATCAACTTTAATTTTTAAAATGAGAGTTCTTTGTCACTCTGATCAGCAAGTTGAGGGTAAATGCTATAACCCTTAGCCAAGCAATGCATCCATTAAGGAGACATTTTGTCCCTTTTCATGATGAAATATTATACTACACAACTGACTCACCTCCATATTCCCACTATTTACAATCATTCCATTTTCAGATATAATATCATAATTTTTCCCAAGGAAATCTTAAAAGCAATTTCAGCAGCTATTAGGCATTGTCAGTGAAACACCATTTATGGTTAAAGGAATAAACACCACAAAGCTGTCAAGGAAAACAAGAAAGCCAATGTCTAAATTCCTGACAGCATCAGAAATAGCAAATCTAGTGTTAAATGGCACGAGTTTTCCCCAGATACCCATTTTGTTACTGGTATAGAGTAGAAATCTTGTTGAAAATAAAATTAATGTACAAAACAAGGACTGAAAAAAATTAATAAAAGTAGTGGGACTTGAAAAGAAATGGTTTCTTTCTCTGTCACTTTCATTTGTGTGTGTATTCATGACTGTGTGTAAATCTAAATACATTCCCAAGCCTGGGGGCAATGTTGATTCAGAAACACAGAACAAAAATTAAAGAATCAATGACCTGTTGAAACAAATGGCAAAACTCCCTTGACTTCAGCAGAGACAGAATTTTGCCCCAGATATTTGGGCCAAACTTATCAACAGCCAGAAGGTAGTAAATTTGACCTTTGAAATTCAGTGAACAGTAGAGGGGAAATGGCCTCTGGATTGTCCATCTGTTCTGTAAAATTCTCCTGAAAATGTAACAGACAATGCTCAAAACTTGCTCCCCTACCCCCACCTCATCATACTTTGGTGATGCCTCTTTCTCCACTGCTTCAAGGGTGGTGTAAACTCATTAAGTAGATGTGCCAGTATAGAGTTAGGTGTAGAAATCATGCAGCTTTGTTGGAGACAGGGCAGATCAGAATTTACTTTCAAAATGTGTCAGATAACCTCATGATACTTTGTGTTAGGAGTGTGCAGTGGAGGGGAACAATGCAGACCAGCTTATGTGGCATACACATCCATGGCACCATGTCATCACTTCCATGTGGAGACAGGCCTGTGCTGGTTTCCCTGACTCCATCCCTGAAGATTCTCCTCTCCTCACACTTACCCTTACAATTGCTATCCTGAGATACAGAGAAGAACCACAGTCTCTTGTTTCCAGACAGAACCCCTGAGAAAAAAGAGAGACCACAACTCAGGTATTTAAACCAGTTTCAGAGCTTGAGTTAGAGAGAGCATAGATGTCATGAAGTGTGCAATGAAGCCTGCCAAGATATCTGTTGCTCTCCCTGGGTGGCCCACCAATGCCTGCATGACAATGGTGTCCTTGCAATTTATGTCACTGTAGCTGCTCTGGACAACACACTGGAAAACAATCTGGAGGTCAGCAGCAGCATCCTCAGACACCAAGAAGCCTGGACAATTTCTTTGATGTTGCCTGTGCATATTGTGAAAGGACTGTGTTTGGAAGATGGCCTCAGAGGCCTCAGTCCCTGCCTTCACTCTAAGGACTTCACCACCCCAAGCAACGTGACCACAGACTGACTGGCGTGGGAAGCTGCAAGGCTGCCTGGGGACAGCTATTCCCTTGAACCTGGGATGGGTTCCTCGAGGGTCCTGTGAGGATGGAGATGGTATTCATCAGCTCCCCATAGCCCCTATACAGTCACCTTGCATGTCTAGAGGTTTTTGCAGCTACTGCTGGTGGTCCTGTGGTTCCCAGCTAAGCTTGTCTACTGCACCCAGACCCTGTGTGTGACTGGGGCAGAGTGGCTGTTGCAGGATGGCACAGCAGAAGGCTGCTCCCTCCCTCTCTGTGGCACTGGGGAAAATGAGATACAGTAGACCAGGCACTGGCTTGTTACAGGAGGCTGCCTGATCTCACAAATGAACATTCTTTCTATTGGCATGAGCCCAGCTCTTCTCTCTTGTTACTGTAAGGCAGCAGCCACCAGACAGATAGGATTTAACAATGCTATTATAATAACAACAGTGGTCTTCAGAGTGGAAGTCCCAGCAGAACAAAGCCTCAGCTAAAGGTGGAATGATGCAAGCATGGGACAACCCCTACTGCTCTCATTTTTCTGGTAGTTATGTTTCATTAGCTAGTGATTTAGAATGGCTCTGGGAGTAAATCCCTCCTGGATGAATCCCAAGGTCAATTCCATAGCTGCAGGATGGAGAAATGCATTGAAGCCTGGCCAACTGATAATCTTTTGCCTTGCTTATACCAATTGAATCCTTTCTTCTCTTGGATGAACTTATCCCAGAGCTAGCTAGACTGTAGGCCCCTGTTAAATAATGATGATTATGTTCTTTTTGCTCACTGTCGACAAAGAATTATAGCCCCTCATTTAGAGCTCATTTCAAAACCATAAGATTCTGTAATTGAAAGTGGCTGAAGCTAATTTGATAACCCAGTTCTGAACACAGCCGACTAACTACTTTCCCTTTGTCCTTTCAACAGTAATGGCCTTGTCAGGAAAGTCTTCTGTGCTACTTTGAAGAAAGCAATTATGACAGAGGTTGAAAACTATTGTCCTGTGACAGGCTGCAATTTCAACATCACCTTCAGGTTCCCAGCAAGGCCAGGGGTATGGCAATAGGGTCAAATGCCCTCCAGCCACAGCTGCCCCTGAAACACTCACTCAGTGCTCACTCTGTTGTGCATCTGACTCTATTGCAGAGCTCCATCCAGGAGAGCATCTGACACTTCCCCAGACCACATGGGTATTTGCTGGGCTCTCACAGGATGGGAGGGGGAAGTGTCTCAGTGCCCATATCCTGCCTGGCAGCTAACTCAGGCACACTGGGCTATCAACCCTTGCAACCATAATCCCGTACCAGGACACCCTGAAGGCTTCTCCTTGCTTAGAGCAGCCACTGCTAGTGGTGCAGGATATAGTGAACTTCCCTCCTGTGCTTAAGAGGTGGGTAAATTTCTACGGCACAGATGGGTGGGAGAAGAACTCTACTTGCCCCAGTGAACAGCCCCATGGCAATGCCCTCTGCAAGATCATAGCAGCCCAAACAGGCAATACAACATAAGTTAGAAAATAAAGCCTAAATGGGATGCCCACCTAGTGCTCTGCCTGCCAAACTGCTGTCCCTCAGACTGCTTGGCTCTTGTGATTAACAGCCTTGATCCCTGAAGAACAAGAAATGTCCCAAGAAGCCCCTTGTACCCCCAAGTCCTGGCTGTCTTCTGTTCACACCTGGACATTCAGTGATTTCAGGAGATGAAAGCAGCTTTCCTCAGGCCTCCTATGCAGGGATCACCAAGGGAAACTCATCGAATGCAAGATGAGTATCTTTGGTATCTTTGTAAATTTTTCCTGGTGTATTTCGCATTTTCCCATGGTAAATGGAGGAAATGTAAATAACATGGCAAACATTTCTCTAGCCATAGCCTAGAGCTGTGCTCAGAACTGCTCTGGCTGTTGTAGCAATTAGCATAAGCAAATTGCTAAATTGTGTGCTGTGATAAAATGATGGATTACAGCATGGAAGAAATCATTAACTCATTGATTAGCAGCACATGCCTTCAAAATCACTATCTAAGCAATTCTGAGGGTAGGGGGAGCTTTGTAAATGTTACAACCACTGCCTTCCATCAGCAAGAATCAGGAAATATTAACATATAAATCACAAAAATTTAATTTTCACTATCAGAATTGGTTCTCAAATGGCTTCTAGTATTTACTGTAGCTGTTCACAGGGGGTTGCTGTTCTGTGGGTCCCTGTACTCACAGTGGGAAGGCTGTGACTGTGTCTGCTTGAGGCAGGGTCTGACACTCTGGAAGTTGCCTCCAGGTGTCCTGGTGCATGTCCCTCTCCTTTTGTATCTCTGTCTCTGCTGCATATGTTTTAAGCATTACAGAGTAGTGGATGATGCAATGGTGTGTTCATACCATACAATGTATATCTTCTAGCATAGCAAAAGGATCATTTAGACAGTTACAGCATACAGAGTACCATTATTTTTTTTGGCAGAATAGCTTTACTTTCAATGTAGTGGGAATTTGGTTGGGGGTTTTGTGGGTTTGGCTTGGGGTTTTATTTTGGTTTGGTTTTCTTGTTGTTTTGGGTTTGTTTGGGTATTTCTTATGAAAGGAAATGTTTCCCTGCACTTACATATGGAAAGGATCTCCTGCTCAGAGTCTGTGCATCTGCTGCTAGGTATTCCCTCATGGTGACTTTAATAATCAAAGCAGCCTGTTATTGCCAAAGCTAATAGCAGCAGGCTTCACTTCGTATTCACCACAAGTGCTCAAGCAGTTTATAAAATTACACATTTAAATAGGCTTCCTTTTATTAGGATTAGCAGAGCAATCCCTTCCCTCCTTCCCACATCTCCCCCTTTCTTGTTTTAAGTAAGTCGAGACGCTCACATTGAATATTGATACATCATTGTAACAGAAATGCCTGTGTCAATAGTGGTTAGCTGCTGCCAAACTAAGACACAGGAGCCTTACCCACAGCTGCATGTCAGCACATATCCCACACCTAATCCCAGAGGATTCCCAAATTCATTATCAGTAGAACAGAAAATCAATACCAGGCTGTGATTTCACTTACTGACTTGGGTACTGCCACAGTAGAGCAGAGTGTAACCTACAGGCCTTGCTGTGGTTCTTACTGACAGAAAATACAAACACTCACAGCCACCAGTGGTGGGAGGAGAAATCCATGTGCAGAGCACCAAGATGCAGGGACACCAGAGGCTCAGTCTAGGTTGCAGAAATGCTCGGCTCAGTCCCTCCCCACCTCTAATCATGCTCAGCACTCCTGACCAGTGTGATTCACAGAACCACCCCACCCCAAGAAGGCCATGTTACCACAGCTTGGAGCTGGGAAGGTCCAACTTTGCTCCCAGGCTTCCCTCTGCCTTTGGCTGCTGGCATTTCCAGCACTTCCCTCCCAATGCACACAAATGCTCTGTGCCAGCTCCTGCACCTCCCTGTGCTTTGTCTTTATTTCTAACACCATTCCACCTCTGAAAATGTGCTGATCTCTCCCATCAGCTGTTAGCCCAGTAGGGCCAAAGGTTTAGCAATTCTGATTATTTTACAGATGCCAGAGCTAGGTCATTAAATTTGTTTCTGAATCCTACAGTGGACTGGATGGGAAGAAGAGAAAGAGATGTGAAAAACATTTCCATCTGTTTTGCCAGAGGTGAATATCAGGGTTTCTCTGCGTTTCACTGTCAAATTAAATCATGGACATGGAAACTAGTGACCAGTGATTTCAGGGTCTGCATATATAAATGAAAGGAAGTTTCCATAAGAGGGTAATTTATTTCACTTAATTAAACTCACTGATTTGTGGTATGAATCCATTCAGTAAAATACCCTTTTAATAAGTGTAAGAATACCTTTCAGAATTGAAAGATTTTCAGTTGTGATCTTCAGTTCCCACTTCAATTTCTGCTGCAAGGCAGTTCTTGGAAATGAGAGACAAAGCATTCTTCTCCAAGGAGAGTCCATTTATGAGTGCTTGGTGGCATACTTCTCTACTCATTGTTTCTCCCCTAAAATCTAGCATCTCATTGGATTTTTTTAACCAATTAAGCACTTTTATACATAGTTCCAGGAGTACCTCTTAAAATGACAAATTCAAGATATGCCACTAACAGTGAATATATGTAGTTAATGGATTTTGTTCTTGCCACTCTTGCTTGGCACTACATTTGTCATAGCAGTGGTCCTTTTTTGGCACCATTCTCACCCATCCCTCAGCCATTGATTTTTATATCATAACATGTCTTTC
>NW_008662088.1:71264-74743 GCF_000695815.1 Acanthisitta chloris
AATGTCACATACTTAGCAAACTCTTCACAAACATTTACATCAGGATCTGTCTGTTAGACATCAAATGTTCTTTTCTGTAGGAGTCTGCAGTTTCACCTACTATTATGGTAAATCATCTCCCAGAAACAGTCTTAGAAATTTCCCTCACAAATTTAAGCATTGTGACTTCCACAAACAGCTTTCACCCAACCAGACATAGGAAATTGTTCCCACTTTTTGTCAGCCATAAGGAATGTGCAGGCTGCAGGCAGTGCTGACAGCCCCTCACTAGATAGTCCCCCTCAGACCAGCCAGACTGACCGTCTCATAACACAAGTCCCTGTTTTCCTATTTTTAGTAGAATCTTCCTTTTTTTTCATTTCTTCAGGGAGTCTGGACCACTTGACACTGTTTGTGGCTGTTTGAAGAATAAGTGCTGTTTCACAGTGACACAAAGCAGCACAGTACTACTTAAGTTTGTCTTCCATTCTCTTTTTGTACAGAAAGCTGTTTTGTTAAGACTAGGCTTGTGGGTACTTATTCAAATGGAGTTTGCACCTAAAAGCTATGCAAGAGCAGAAACAAAGTTTGCTGCCATTAGTCCCAAATAATGGAGACATTGAAAATCTGAAACCCAGGAAGAACAGTTACACTTTCCAGCTAGGTCTGAATTATTTCATTTGAGTACTTCCAAACTTTTTTTTGGGTACTTCATGCCGGTAGTAGCCAAGAATAGCACAAGACTGCAGAGCTAAAACTACTTGCCATGCTCTCCAGCAACTGCAACTGTTTGGTTATCTGCTAAATCACAACACTTATGTTTCTTCTAGGGCCATCTGGAATTTGATCAATTGAAGAACACAAAACAAACCCCCTGATAAATCTTTACAGTACAAAGCAATTGCTTGAGTGTTTTACTTAGGGTTGTCTCTCATTGGAGACTGGCAGTAAAGTCTACAACTGGAGAACTTAAGCTATTCAGCTGGGGCAAGGAGCAGGTATGAACAAGGATGGAGACTGCAAAAAGGCTTGTGTTTTCTTGCTGTTAAAAGTGCATGGGAACAGTGAAGAGGGGAAGAAAAGGTGATTTGGCAGGTCTGGGAATTAGTGCTCAGGAGGGTCAGCTGAGAGATCCTTGGAGAAACCAGAGTAGAGGACTTTTACGTATGGAAAGAACACACTTCTGTAACTTTTGTGAGAGGAAGAAGAAAATAGTTGGCCTGGCTACAGAAAATGGGAGGAATTTAAAGCAGTAGTGCTTGCACTACTATGCAGTTTTCACCTTCCTGGACTGTTTGCACCCCTTCCCAGCCATCACCCCAGAGCAGCTAGCTACCAGTAGCCAGCTAATGCCTACAGCAAAGAGGAGCTCAGGACACAACATCTTTCTCAGGAAAAGCACTGTGAAGTCATAGGGTATTAAATATTGTAGTTTATTAAATCCTTATTTCATTGAAGGCAATGCAAAAACTACCTCTGACTTCAATGGAGCAAGTATTTTTCTCATCCCACTGTCTCTCTGATCTGATCTCTCTTCCCTTTGTCACCCATTCTATTTTTCTGAAGCCCTTTCAAACATTTTCAGAGGAAATTAACTGATTTCATCTCTTCTAGTTTGAACATTTCTGTAATATAATTGTATTCTTTGTCCTAAAAGGGAACTCTGACAGTATATTTCTCAGGTTTTCCATCTTGCACAGTTCATTTTTGTAAGAATCAATAAAGGTCATGCTATTTAAAAATGCACAGCCTGAGCAGAGTGCAGAAAAGACCACAGAACAGCTCAGTGTTGCCACAGTGATGCATGTATGTTTTTTTCTCAGCAGCAGATGGTACAGCTGACATCTGCAAAAGCAAAGGGCACAGCTGGGTTACATCTCAGGTTATGGAAAGCAACAACATCTACTATGTGTCACCTGTTTTGACTACATAATTCATCTTCCTCTGAGAACAGAGTGCTTCCCCTATGCATACAAAATGACTGTGTGTTTCCTATTTATGACAAAAGTGATGCCTCGTGCCCCAATGGGGACAGAAAATCAAGGGCCTGTAGTATTAATAGCCAGGGATGACATTCATAACAAAAAGCAAAGCTCCCAACGTCCAAGGTGTTTTCTACATTCTGGAATTACAACCACTTTCATGAAAGATGTTAACCTAAAAGAAATACTCAGTATCTTGACAAAAAAAAAGCAAGGCCATTTTCCACGGAATGTGTATATTTCAGCACTGCACCATTTTTTGAAGCAATGGAGATGTTTGCATTGAGGATGTCAGCTGATGTGGTGCTGGCATGGCTGGAGCACTGCAGGGGCAGTGAGGGCTGGGGAAAAGGGGTGCTCATGTGTCACTTGTCCCAGGTGGTACCAGCAAAGTGCCACCACTGCTCTCCCTTCTCAACTGGCTGCAGGTCCATACAGCCATTTGACCCAAAGGGAGAGGAAAATAGCTTTCAGTCCTGGGAGAAGAATTAGCAAGCAAACCCAAAGAAAGCATACAGCAAGTTTTCAACCACTGAGCAGAAACTGGTGAATTTTAGATCATACTTATTATATCTTTCTGGGTTTACTGTCCAGCATTGCTGAAAAGGGCTTTTTATAGCTCTGTTGTGATTCAATCTGTGCCAAGTGCTTCCCAGTCTGGATTCCACCCCAGGTATTCTACTTCTGCAAATTACTTGAATGTACTGACCCAATATAAAACATCACAGATAAGGAACATCTGTGGAGAAGGATGTTCCTGAATGCAGAGCAAACAGTTGATGCTGTCGGATGCTCTAATCTCTGCAGCAGTTCTGTGCATTCAGAGCAGCTAATAATGCAATTTGGTGTTTCCCTGGAAGCAGGAGGAGGGCATGCACTTTCAGAGGAATAGATGGCATGACTGCAAGAGCACCCCAAAGTTCAGTCCCACCCCCTTATTTGTACTGTATTAAAGATACTTTGTGTGCTTTCTGTCAGGGACTTTTCTGCATGCTGATGATAATGTTGCCTTGTTCAGAAGGGTCAGCAAGAACAGTAGAGTATTTTCCAATTAAATGGTCAGAATTACTTAGCTGAGTCCTTTTATTTAAAAAAAAAAAAAAAACTTGCTTAACATCTCAGCAAAACAAGATCTCTTTGGCTTGATTCAGGCTCGCATCTAAAAACAAAAAGGTCAAGAGTGCGAATGGCATCCTGTCCTTGGAGTGGGAAATAAACCCAAAAGTGCAGTTATGCCTGGCTTAACTACCTCCAGATTTTAACTCCTGATGTCAAATCTCAGCAGTGGGGTGCTCATGCCCTAGATATTTTGGTTTTTTTTCATTTGATGTATACATAGTCTCAGTGGTACAGCACATCACAGTTTGACGGGAAACTGCAGGACTGTGCACAGCTTTTGAGAGGGTCCAGAAAACCCTACAAAATAGCAATGAGATTGAATACAAGCAATAAGATACAAATATTTCATACTAAGGCAGTTCAATCACTATCATAGATATATATCATAGATATATAATT
>NW_008662089.1:0-2233 GCF_000695815.1 Acanthisitta chloris
TTTTTTTAATGCAATGCGAGAGTAAATCGTATATAGATTTATAGTCTCTCTACAAAGTGTAATAGATTTGCTTCTTTATGTTACTATTTCTGTGAACACAAACTATTAAGCCAATGTGCTTCCAAGGCAAGTCTAATAACTGAACTTCCTGGCAAAGGTTACAACCTTTCATATATATCTCTGAGCTAAACCTTTGAAATTAAAACATTCAAATGGTAATTTCAGTTTCAGATAAAACAAAACGATGTTTGAAAGGTACTGAGCTAATAAGAATTAGAGTTTCCTCTTGGTAATATTCTCATTCATTTGAATTTAACCTTGAGCTTATGTTCAGTGTCCAAAGATTTTTTTTTTCATTTGACAGAACAACACAGAATAATTAAATGGTCACACTGAGAGGAGGTTGGTAACATATTCTATACAGTGCCATTATTTTCCTATCCCAAATATCCTTCCAAGACATTTAATACAACTTATATTAAAAAACTATGTCCCTTTCCAGGAAGAGGAAAACAAATTAAAATGCCTGGCTTTGAAATAATAATTTTGGTCATGTATTTTGGAAAGAATATCTCTGTACCTTCCACAGCTCTGAGATTTCTGGTGAGGGTTGGTTGGGATTTGTGATTGGCCTTACTAGATGTCATCAGTGCAATACTCACCTCCTCCAGAAATCCACGTGTGGTTCCAAGTGCAAAGTTTAGTTATTTTTAAAGACTTCAACTCCTGTTCAGGTATTAAATAAAATAACTCCAAATATAATGGCAGTATTAAACCTTATAATTATTGTAGTTTCCAATATAATAGAACTGAAGTTGGTTAAAGATTGAGTAGGAGAAAAAATGGGAACAAATTGAGATGTGTTTTTCTTTAAAGCAAATAGACTTTTTATGTATTGTGAGACACAGAGTTTTTTTTATTAAACAAGTAAAAAGCATAAAAAACCAAATGTGCCAGCTCTGACATTTCCTGTCTGATGACAACGATGAGATCCAGCCTGTTAGGGCTTAAAATGAATGTCGTGTCTAATTTGTGCTCTTCAAATTTATTTCTTTCCTCCCAACTGTCTCATTTTACCCCACCTGTCACACATCACACTTTCACACCCTACCTTACTTTTTCAGATTTTACAAGCTTTTGTTTTTCCCCATCTTAAATGCAATCCAGCCTTTTCTCTTTTAACTGTTCACATTAGTTTCTTGCCTCTGTGTTGTTTAATTTCCTCATCTCTGTGCTGTTTACTATTTTATTTGTTAAATGAATCCTCGAACTCTTAAGGAAAAATAGAACAGTAAATTTAAATAGCATTGAGAAGAAAATAATTAGTGCTTAAAAATGAAAATCTTAGTGCTCGAGGGTATGGATATTTCTTTAAAACAATACAAAAAATGAAAATCTTAGTGCTTGAGGGTATGGATATTTCTTTAAAACAACACAAAAAATGAAAATCTTAGTGCTTGAGGGTATGGATATTTCTTTAAAACAACACAAAAAATGAAAATCTTAGTGCTTGAGGGTATGGATATTTCTTTAAAACAACACAAAAAATGAAAATCTTAGTGCTTGAGGGTATGGATATTTCTTTAAAACAACACAGTAATCACATGATGTCTTGAATCATATAGTTTAAACAAAACATTACTGGATTATTTGGCTGTACTATTAATGTTGAAGATGTTTATTTGCATCTTGTTAGAATTCTGGTGTTAGAATCTTGTCAAATTTCGGCAGCTGAACAAGAGCAGAGCTGGAATAAACACTGGACATGCAACTTGCAAGTCACTAACCTGTGGCACAGATTCTTTATAGCTGAGATATCAATTGACTTCTCAGAAATTGACTCTGATTACATCTTATATTAGGGAATTTTGTGCTTCCTCAAACACTCAAACATGTACTTCCAATGTTTTTTCATTGGCCATGAGTGGCTAAGTCACTATAGATAGTCTGTGCTATTAATTTTATTAGTTACATTTGTTTTTTGATAGTATTTGGGTCTGGACTTGTGTCAAAATATCCTATGCCTTTTGGTAAAACCTCTAACCCACTGAAACATAGATGCAAATACCAGAAATTGAACCTCCTAAATCATGATGTCAGTGATTTGAGATTTGGTTGACTCAAACCACATAGTCTTAATTTTTAGCTAGTTATAACTGACAACAATTACAAGTGAATTCAGTTTCTTTTTAACTTGTTGAATTCTTATTTTATAATTCCTTTTATTTCCTGC
>NW_008662089.1:2258-4758 GCF_000695815.1 Acanthisitta chloris
TTAAAGAGGGAACTGCTTCTTTCCTGTTGTAATAACCCTGAATTTTATTTTCATGTTTTGTTGAGGTTTTTTTTTTTTTCAAGTATCATTCAACTTTTTCATATGAGGTTGCTAAGTATGTTCCACAATGCTGCCTGTCACACATTAATGTCAGTGACTCTAAGCTATGTTTAAGTTATCCACTGGCATCTAGTAATTATCCAGAACCATGAAATACAAGGCAATATTCTCTGACGTGTAAAATTTCACTTCTGGATGTAATTCTTCAGTCTTAAACACATCTAGGAAAAAAGAAAATCCCAGTTTAACTTTTGGTATGAAATGTTTTAAAGTTTTGGGGTGGTTTTTTTTGCACTCTTAAGTCCTTTAAACCTGACACTATTGTAGCACAAACCATCTTAAATCCAAGTCCAAACTGAATGGTTTGATGGTGACCACACATGTCACCCTGTAAACATCCTTGGGGCTGCCTCTGCTGAAACTGTCCTCATTTCTACTGACTTCTTTGGTGCTGTTCTCTGAGAAGCTTGTGGAAGTTTGAAAAGATAGCAGAATTAATCCTAGTATATTTTGCCAGTCAGGATTTTAAACCATAGCATCTCCATTGCACAGAACTTGTCTAAATCCTTGATCATTTTCATCTGGTAACATGCTGAAGATGCACAATTCTGTCAATGAGCCTAACAGGAAGCTCTTGGGTCCTTCTAAATCTGGTTTTCTGCCCTGTGTTTTGGGTATTGCTCTCTATGAACTGCACATAGACACACTGTATTGGTATCAGACACAAAGTCTGTGAATTCTGATACCTTTTCATCAGTTGTACACCAAGAATTCTATTTTTTAAATGATATCCTGCCAGCTTTTTCACAATCCATTAATTCCTGGATCAACATCAGAAGGAATGTCAGAGCCGAGTGAAATTCTTGTAAGACACAGATGTCAGGATCAAAAGTCAGAGACATTCTCAGCACAGCAGGGAAACATGCTTGTTAGACCTTAATCGTAACAATTAGTATCTGCCATGTGACATTCTCTAGACCCTGCCTATATTTCTGTTAAGTTCCAGGCATGCTGAAAAGAGAAAGTGTTTACTGAAGTTGGAGAGAAAAGTGCATGGACTCTAAGTCTTCTTATTGCCCTTTTTGCCACTAGTTGCAAACTTTTCTGTAGTGTCTTACCCTAAAAGGTAAAAAAAAAAGAAAATAATTTTGCACCATCTTAACTTTAGGTTGAAGTAATTTTACATTAAAGTGTGTAATTCTGTTCTGACTCTGTTATGCCAATGCATTTCTTTAATGTAAGTGGTTAATGATTCATCTTCAAGGCAAAGGCTGCTGGTCACTAGATTTATCTACACTGATATGTAGTTTGCCTGGTAGAAAAAACTACTTGTAGTCTTAAGCATTACTGGTTACCATTACACCTGATTTGTGTTTGTTGTTCTTCTTAACCATCTTAGCTATGAATATTTTCTTTTCAGAATAATAATTTCAGATTTATTTTTTTAAAAAAGAAGCACTTTCAGTGCATTAGAGAACGGAGGACACCTAGGTGGGTTAGAATCCTTTCTACTACTGCATTCTGGCATTGGCATTCTAAGTATAAACAACTGTTTCAGGACTAGGCAGACTACAGGTCTGCATTTGGCATTTTCAGTGTGGTATGTTCATCATAGGTGAGTTTTATCACAATGCTTTATCCTTGTTCTTAACTTTCCTTTAATTATGGTATTGTTCCAGCAAAAGCTGTCAGGTATGCAAACCAAACTTTTCATTTCAGTGTCGTGGAGAGAGTAAGAAAGGGAAAGGAGTAGAAAAGTGTCCTGGAAGTGAGGAAACAGGATCCAGAGGGCACAGACTCAAGCTCTGCCAGGGGAGGTTTAGGTTTAGGAAGAGATTTTTTCCAGAGAGAGTGCTCAGGCATTGGAATGTGCTGCCCAGGGAGGTGGTGGATTCACCATCCCTGGAGGTTTTCAAGCTGAGACTGAATGTGTCACTTAGTGCCATGATCTAGATAAATAGTAATAACACTTTACCCTTATGTGCCACATGCTTTACATGTTAATAGCTGGGAGGAAACAGTCTACAGGAAAATAATTAATCAGAAGAACTAAATGTAAAAAGTAAAAATTAATGAATTCTCCAATGGCTTTTTCATGTGACAACAGAGAAATGAATTTATATTTTAGGCTAAACCAAAGGACTGAAGAAATGACATTAACTTAGAGGAAAGAGAGCATTTATTGCTCATGAGTTAGACAAAGTGTCCCACATTACATAAGCACAGACTGACTTATTCTATGTCAGTACTTGTTCATTTATTCCTGTCTCATGTGGCCTGAGGAAAGGTATTGGCTTTGCTTCCAGCCCTGGCCTCTCTCATACCCTCACACTACAGCAGTTACAGCTGTGCTATTCTCACTGCTGCTTTCCCAGCCTGGTTGCCCTGACAAATGAAAAATCCTATCAAAGCTCATACCTGTTTGAACAATACACATTTT
>NW_008662089.1:9758-20224 GCF_000695815.1 Acanthisitta chloris
GGCAGTGAGTTTGAACACCTGGTTCATGTTTATCCACTCCATTTAGGTACTAGTTTGATACCTGGCTATGTTTTCCTTCTTTACAAAAAGTTCTCTGCCCTACAAATCTGTTAGAGATGGATGTTTCCTAGGCAGTTAGTTAATAAGTTAGCATTTTAACAAGGCAAGTAAAACAGCCATGACAAGTAATATTTATTTGTGTCTCTTTTCATTGTGAGACAAGAGAAAGGAGAGATACCAATTCATTAGTAATTGCTGTTTCCTGAAACAATCAGATTCTCTCTGCCTAATATTCTGGTTTTATCCTTTTCTTTATCTTTGCTTTTTTTCCCTGTCATGTGGAAATAAATAGTCTCAGATTGCCTCTCGCAGGGGAGTTTTAATCTGAATTTTTCACTGTGATGAGAATTGATAGTATGAAGGAGCAGACTTAGAATGTTTGGATAACTGAAATGCTTAATCATTTTTCTTGCATTTCCACAAAGGAAAGTATTCACCTCAGGCAGGTTTCTTACCTCAAGTGTCTTTAATGACTATCAGTATTTTTCCCGTTTGAAGTAAATACATTTTTAAAAGTTTGGGCCAAAGTTGTTTTCCTAAATCCCAATGTATGTTGACTTCTATTATGGAGTCTTTGTGTATTTTTCTAGTGTTGCTTTGCCACCTTAAATAAATGTATTTCACTTAACTGCACACCATATTTCCTTCTGAAATATCTTAGAAGTTCTAATTCTAATTGGTTTTTTGGCAAACTTACCAATTCAAAAATACTTCACCTGACTACAGGAATATGAAAGTACATGTCAGTATCCACTTACTAATTCCTTTTTCATTCAGCCAACTTCAACCTTCTCCCTCCAGTTTACAATATTCTTTTTTTGCCTAACTGGGACATTTGAAAATTTTCTGGCACATAAAGACTGAGCTGTGTCGTTGTCAGTCAGCATCCATAGCTATGAGTTTTTAATATTCATTAATTACCTTTAAAGTCTGATATATCTGAGATCAAACATTTGTCCTACATGAGCTAATACACCCATTTATGTGCTCAGCTGTGGTGAACTTATTCTGTCATACTCACTTTTTGCTGTTTATTCAGTGTTTGGTCAGTATTTCTTCTGTATAAGTGACTTGGACTGCAGAGTGTCCAGGATCTCAACATCCACAAAAATAATATTGGAGGGGAAAAGGTATAACTAGGTATAACCTGGAAGGTTCTTTTTCTATATACTATATTCATGAGCTTTTCCTATTGGGCTTTCCCCTCTTAATCTGCTTCCTAAAATATATTGAATGTCCATCATGATGTTTTGGTGAGAAATTGTTGCTGTTTCTTCTATATTTCTTTATCACTTAAGAATGTAGTGTAGTGTAAAGAAGTGTTGGATATATTTCCTGTGTGAGCCTCTGCTCATTCCACAGGATGATACAATGATCTGACTTCTTTTTCTCCAGTTTTATTAGGCTCAAGAGAAATATTGATTTCTATGTCAGTGTAAAGAATACTGGGTTTAAATGAAAATAGAATTACTTAAAAATTATTGAAATTTGTCATTTTTAACAAGTCCAATTCAGACTGCAGCTATGAGTGTTCTTTAAAACACTTCTACATGTGAAGAGCTGAGCAGACCTGAATGGAACTCCCCTGAGTTCCTGTGTGGAACAGCAATATTGTTTGCAGAACCTTCAGTTTTTATGATTAAATCTCAAAGCTCAGAACTTTCTTTAACTGTTTGGGCTGGAGAGTTAAAAGATTTTACCCTAATCTCAGCTGAGTGAACAAAATAACATTTAAACACTTCTCCCCTCACCCTCCCAACTCTGAATCGAGATGATTCAGCAACTATGGGTTTTACTCTTGTAAAGAGCCACCAAACAGCACAAAGACATGTTAAAGTTCACTTATGTGCTGTTGGGTTACTGAAGTGATATTTATTCAGAGAACCTTAAGGCTAATTGTATTTAGTGTTATCCCTTACACTGGCCCAGATAAAGTGCTCGAATCTGTTATTTCCTCTAATCTTTGGCCTATTTATCTTTGTTAAAACAAACCCAGTCTTGACAAAGATTCAGAGTGAAATCAGGGAGTTGATAAAACGTGTGAATTCTTAGAGAAGTACATATACAAAAGTGAAGTCCAGGGCAGCCTCAGTGCAGAGCTGTGCAGTGCTGATGGTTTGGTTTTCCTGGGACAACTCGCAGCCACATCTCTTTTCCCATACATAAATGGCAGTTAGCAATAGCTAGAAACAAAAGGCCCCTCTCTCCCTCTCTGAATACAGTGACATTCATTCTCAGAGAAGCAGGGGCAGCTTTTTGAAAGCAGACTTCTTCAGTCCAACAATAACACACAATGAGTTATTGACTTGTTTATATATGGAGCTCTTTTCAGTAACTAACTCTGACTCCCCACAGTCTGGACAAATGATTGATTTCGTTGTTAGAAAAAGAGAAAGCTCTTGCACTAAACTCTGTAGTGCAAACTACTTTTTCTCCATTTGTTCCCCCACTGAATAGGACCTTATTAAAATGCACTTTCCAAAAAATACCTGCAGCTGGCCTTTATAAGCATGTTTTGTATATATAAATAAGTAATTTGTCCCACTCTTTTGTATGGTAACAAACCATTGGGGAATCTTGTCAACATATATATGAAGGTTGAGTGTCATAGGATTTTGCTTTAGCAATATTATTTAGATTGATATGCAGAAAAAGCATTAAGGTAAAGGTATTTACAGTAGCTGGTTACAAATAATAACCTTTAAAAGTTAATAGGCATGATGGTTTTTATTGAGAGATTTGCTTTTGGCACCATGTGGTAAATAATATGTCTGTTATTCTGATTATTTTTTATCTATGGTCAACTAAACAAATATTTGAATAGCTATTAATTGATATTTTAACTTTCACCCATTTTTTTGTAGTCCATCATTTATTATGGGGTTTTTTTTTGACATGCACCTTCTGTTAGCTCTTCATATACCTACATTTTATTTCAAGGAAAGTGACACTTGTTACATCCTCTAGCATTACTACAGGTTTGCTTTAATAAGTAAAAAAATACTTGGGTTGTATTTTTTTTAATAGATTGAAATACTGACACAGATTACTCAAAAAGATGCTTCAAGTGTCCAACATCTGCATTGCATGAGCAATTTTGCTGCTGCAGAGTCCTGCTGAGCCCTGCAATTTGCTAGTTCCACACTGCAGACAGTTAAGGGCTCATTGCTCAAGGTATGTTAAGCCTAAATTCTATGATTCTCTGTTCCCAGTGCATTTTTACTAGCACATCTAGAAATGCAATGATTTGATGGAGCTGATGCCACATTCCTGTTGATTCCCCAGGTCCTTGTACCTGTGCACTTGTGTGAGCCATGGCAAACAGAATGTAAAATGTGAACATTTTGCTGCATTTTGCCTGAAATTCTGTAGGAAGCTACTCGAGTTAGAAGGAAATAAAGCATCATAGCCCCTGGATCCATGTGGATATACTTTGTGTTTCTTGCCAGGTGGAAGGAAGTGTGGATTTTTGATTTCCATAGGGCTCTGTTCACTTAAAAAGTCAACTGAGAAAGTGTAAATTGTGGATGTTTAATCTGGAATATCAGCTTTGAAATTTGCTGATGTTGTTATTCTAGTTCTGTGAGTTAATCACGTCATACCTTGATTTTAATAATTTGTATTCTTTCTAATCTTTTGGTGTGAATTTGTATTCTCCCCTTTCACTCTTGATCTTCAACTTGTTTTCCAAGCAAAAGTGTTTTGTTTATCATAATTTCTGCCTGCCTTTTTCTTTCTTTAATGTAGTTTTCCTGCCCTAGTTTGGCTCATTTTTGGAGTGCTAGCACAGACAGGTCAGCAGTTTCCACCCATCATTATAACTGCCTGGCAGATCTCTTTAACAATTAGATAATATTAACATCATTCATGATATGATAGGATATTCTGATGCTCACTAAGCCTTGCTAGAACCTAGTTAAAATTAGCAAGGATTTAATGTTTTAAAAACCCCAGACCCTAGTGGGTAAAAAAAATCACTAAATTTCTCTGCCCTTACCCATTTTCATATGAACACCAGGGATGATCAGACTTTTGAAAAAGCATGGACAAGCAGAGCAAAGAGTACTTGGAAAGGGCTCTATGTTCTATAGAAATACATGTGTAGAGCAAAAATGTGCTGCGTTAATTAAGGCCTGTCTTGTTAATTTTAACTTCTGAGTTTCTGGCTTGGAGCTGTAGATCAGGAGCTCGTAGTAGCATCATTCTTAACTGGTCTTGGAGACTTGGGGGAGGAAAAGGAAGAGCTATTCTTCTATGCAGCTTCTGTAGCCTTTTGTGAGGCCCCAGAGATCCAGAGGATTTTCCTGTGATCTCAATATATCCACACTTAAAATTGAGTGGTCCCTCCCCCTGTGTATCTGTCCTGGGACAGACCCTCAGCTGCACTGAAGTGGTGTCACTTGAAGTTGGTGCTTTTTACTCCTTTAATAGAGTGACATGCAAACCTGGACTTACTCCTTCTCCACCAAAGCCTTTCAGAAAACCTGCACAGAGCAGATTTTTAGAGCTTTTTTGGCCTTTGCCTCTCTTTCAGCCTCAGGTGTTAGATTAGGAATCACATAAGGACAGTGAGAAACAGCTCCTGGTCTTTGAAAGACATTATGCTATGGAATTTTGCTTGTTTTATTGAACAAGTTGCACTCATTTGACTGGAGAAACAGATCTTTTCTGTCTGAAATGTAACCTGCAGTTCAAATATTTCTCAGTCATTACAGTCTCATCCAACAGTGATAAACATGATGCAGGAATAAAATTAAGCTATGCTGAAAAAAAACAGGACACTGGATTCATATCTTTCATTTCCTTTAAAGAGAAGTAAAGATGCAACATGCAAATTTGCCAAGAACTGTGACTGAAACCAATTCTTTTGGCTTAAATTTTCTTTCAAGATGTTTTACTTACTTTTTACTTATGCATGAAAGTCTTGGTCCATGTGCTCTGAAATCTTTAATAAAATGCCTCCATTACTTATCAGAATAAAGTTCTTGGATCTCTTGCAAGTGTTTAGGCACGTTCTCATATTTAGAAGCAGAATTTTGTCAATATTTTCTGTCAAATGAGAGACAGGTCCCATAGAGCTAAATTTGTCAGCCCTTGCCTTGTGCCAGGAATAAAATGTTTCTGTGCTAACAGTAATCATCTTTAACTTTTATATCTACTTAAACCCTTCTCCATCTGCTCCCAGTCCCTCTGGTTTTCTTTTGAGGTGTAATTGCTGAAGGCCAGTGGGTGTACTGGTGTCAATCAAATTGCCTTGGGATGGCAAATCATGTACACTGCCTTTTTTCCTTCCTAGAGATTTCATTTACTACACTTAGATGAAGAGTTTGAATTGTTGCAAACTTTGGGAGAGTAGAAAAAAAAAAATCTTGGTTTCATCGCAGCTAATAACTGATCCTCTCATGCTGATCCCAAGTGATAGGTGTCCTAGGGAAGGCAAAAACCTTGCAGAATGTTCACTGGTTCAGAGAGGAAAATGCAGATGTGAGGCCAATCCTCATAGGTAGGGTCCAAGTAGGGTGTAAAAAGTAACCCCTGAGGGACTTGGAAACTGGGAATTTTAAACAATCTGTACAAAAACCAGTGATTGCTGTCAAAATTAGCATAGCCTTACTCATTTTTTTGTGACTTCATCTCTTCTGCATATGACTTACACATAGTTTTCACCACACAGTGACCACTGAAAAAAATGTATTTGGGATGTGTGAAGTTTTTAGGTTGTTCATTTGATGCTTATATGAAAATGTCTAAGAAAACACCATATATGTTTAGATTGAAATGCTTCATGTGGGGTTTTAAGCCATGTGTTTGTACTGTGTTATTTTCATTCCTTGGTTGCAGTTTGTTGTCAGAGTTCAGACGGAAAAAAATCATTAGATGTTCTTTCAATGATCACAGAAGAGTTGTATTTCATGACAGAGGAAGTAAAGGAGTTACATAAAGCAATTTTATTGAAAAATAAGAGAAATAAAAAGACCATGAAGACTATATTCGAAGGCCAGAAAAGTTATTTTTTTTTGGTAACTGACTTCAAAGCTCATTTTGATCTCCATGGGGCAATTTTCTACCACTCTACATCTTAATGACCCAGTAAACCAACTGCCAAAAATAATGTCAGGATACAAATTTCTGAATCTTTAGATTTGCATCTTTTTCTGTGGGGCATTGTATCCACAGATGCAAAGGGTAATTTCCTCAACAGAGAGAACAAGAGCTGTGCTAGGCAAGAGCCAAAAACTTGATATTTTTCTGTGCTCTGCTTAGGAACACAAAAAAGCATCTCAGGATGCTCATACATATGTGTGACCCTATTTTGAATTTAAACTCCATTGGCTTATGATTCAGTTCTGTTAATAGATGTAACCATCTTTATCAGAAACAACTAAACACCTTGGAAAGTCAATATCAATCCTGACTGGCAGAGAAAACCTCAGTCCTTATTAGAGTACATGAACCTTACAATGAAGGATTTTTTAAAATAGAACCAGTTCAAACTCTGGAACATATCTGGAAATAAGTCTCTCCTCTGTGAAGACAACTATTGTATTTCCCCCCCTAATTTTGCTCTCTTTCTTTATCTTCCTAATTCCATATTGAGTGGTCTGACATGAACTCTTAACTCTTATTTTCCTAGTCCTTTCTGTATAAAACTACATAGCAGATTAACTTCTAGCCCCAGTTAGCATCACGATAAATCAAACATTGAGTAGTGCCTTTAGGATCCATATTAACAATCAAATACTGGGTTTTGATGACACCTAACATTGATAAAAAGGAAGTAAAAGTAGCTAGTTCCAAATTCTGTGCAAGAAATAGTGCATGACAAGTTACTCTGCTCCCAAACACAATTTTAGTAAGTGCAATTTCATTCTTCTTCCCTCATTGGGCCAGAATGGAAATAAATTTTGTTAACCCTTTTTCTCACACAGATGATTTCTCCCTCATGAGCATCATCACTGCCTTTACTTTCACCATGAAAATGTATAGTAAAGATTGTCCTCTCTCCTTATCACTGCCAGCCTAATTTCTGCCACTGTGTGTGGAGCAAAGGAAAACATCAAACCAGTGGCTGGGTGGGAAGGATGTATGGGAAGCTTGAAATGAGGTAAGAATTCAATATATTCCAATACATTCTCTGCAGTTGCTCTAAATGTGTTTAATGCCATCCATTACTCCAGCACAATGTTTGACCCCATGTGGAGGATAGATTCATCCTTTAGAGAGAATTTCCTGACTGCACTGCTTATAGCTCATATCATCAATAGAAAATTTGGAATAGGTCATTTTTTTTTATCAATTCTGTGACTTTCTAGATAAACTAGGGATGTTTTCTTCCAATTCTGTTTCCTCCATTTTTAATACATGATTCCTTTTGCTTGTAAGATGATTTTTAAAAGAAAGATTTCAACCCAGCAAACTATATAGTATTCAGTGAAGAGTTTAAGTAACTACTTTGCTCCTCTAATTTTAAACATTTAACTCTCTTCTGTTCTTGTAGTGAAAAAATGCAGTTTACAATGTCCAAATTTTGTAAGCTAATCATAAGCATATGCAGGAAATATTAGAATGAAGAGCTATTAAATGAAGCATTTTTCTTGCAATATTGCATGCTGTGAAGTTGACAGCATGGTCTGTAAATGAAATATGAATACAGAACTGATGGCAGTTAAAAGTCAGGGATTATTTCAGTATAGGTTTCTGGACAGCAAAGAAATTAACCCTTCAGGTATGATATTATCAATATATGCATCTTATTGGGAATGCTGCCAGTAAATATATGTCAACACTTCTTGGAATAATTAAAATCTTTTTAGAAATATAGAGATGATATTTCATTTGCTACCAGTAACTTGTATATGAGGTTAGTTTGTCTCAAGAACATTACTTTTCCATGTTATCTCCTAATTTCTAACAGCTTAAATAAAACAGACTCACTAAACAATATATACATGTAAACCTCAATCTTTTTCTCCTTAATTTGGCAGAAATCCTAGGCTACCTGCCTGAGGTTGGCAGGAATAGCTTTTCTAGTTCCATCTCTGCCTGATATATCTTTAAATATTCCTCATTTTTTGTACTTTGTCTAGCTGAACAACTCTCATGAGTGTGATTGGAATAGAAGCTGTTGTCTCACACTAATGGGCAAATTCATTATCGTATGCATTATGAAAAATAATCAAGTGTAGGTATAGTCAATCCAAGATTATATTTTTATTTACTAACATCTTTGTTAGGCATTCAGGCTAGCCCACAGTGACCTGTTGTTTGACACGATTGAGGTATGGGATAGTTTTTGTATTATTTGCAAGCTGCTGAATCTGAACATTTGCAGCTTTAGGAAATCACTAATTGTGGCACCAGCACAGCATTACTTTTGATGGTTTTTTTCCATTTCTGATTACCTGTTGGGTAGTTGTGTTTCTATTTGACAATCAAAGCAATACCCATTTCTGATTACCTGTTGGATAGTGGTGTTTCTATTTGACAATCAAAGCAATAAAGGGCCATGAAATCCTATTTCTTTCCTTCCTTAGCATTCCTCCTCTGAGATTCTAGAAAGTGAGTGCTGTTGAAATCATATTTTTGAAAGTATTTGGGCATATGAAGATGCAGGTAGGTGCACAATGTGATTTTCAAACTCTGGACTGTATTTTCTTTCCACTGGGAGGGAAAATGCTGCAAACTTCAGTGGGAAATGATAATTACTTCACCCATGGCTTAGGAAAAGTCTCTGTCATGATTCCTGATGCTGTTTGTTTTGCCTTGTTTAGAAAAAATAATTACAGCTGCTGAGCTGAGGTCCTGGTACGAATCAATAGTGCAGTTGTTGAAGCTTGGCTGATCTATAGCAGCTGAGGATTTGTTTCACTAAATGTGAACTCTTCCTGCTGTTCTTCCAGTTGTGTGTCTCCTGCCCCTCGTTCAGGTTCCAACTGACAGGTTCAGAGCACTCCTGATAACGTGAGTGAGCTCTGAGTGACACAGTGTGTGAACTGACAGCTGAGTCTCCAGAGCCAAACTGCACAGGGGAGACATGAGCAGACACTGGTGATAGATGGACTTGATGTATAGATAAAATAGAACGACCTGATACTCTTATTTGCTATGGATTTGCAGTGGGATCAGTAGGTTTTAACTCATAAAACACCTTGCAGAGTTGTTTCAAACTGATGTACTCTACAATCATGAGCAGCTCGTTAGAATCTATGATATTATAACCATTGTAAGATACATATTGATCAGTCCAGGTACAAATGACACCCTCACCTTGGTGAACAGAGATTCTGGAAGAAGAAAATAGTTTGAGCAGAGGCAGAAAAACATGCTGCTCTTCAGGTAGAATTTCACCAGGCTGCAAAATAGAGGGGACCACAACTTTCCTCTCCCCCAGCCAAGGAGATGACCCTCCTATATTTTTAATGAGAAAAGAAGCTTATTCTTTCCATGTGCTGGTTTTTTTTTTTTTCCCTTCTGCTAAGTTGTGTTCTTTTCCCATTCCCTCAGCCAACCCCTGTACGTGTGTGACTTCCAGAGGAGTTTTCATGGTGAGGGAGGAGTGAGATGTGTAGGCTCTCTGCAGCACAATGAGCACAAGCATTTTTTTTTTTCAACTTATGCGTACGTAAGCCTTCTTTTGTGAATAAGACTCATAGGGTCAGATAATGTTTAAAGGGAAAGGCTTTCTGTCTCTCAGGCCTGCACGTTTCCACATGGATGCTTCTACACACACACAGATTGAATTATGAACAGACCTATTAATGCTGGGATCACAAAAGGTCAAGTTTTGTCTTCTTTTACCTCTATTCAGAATTGCTTTTGAAAGGGGGGAAAAAAAGGGATTTGCAGAAAAAAAAAAAAAAAAGATTCGGCTTTTTTTTTTTTTTTTTTTTTTTTTGTTTTTTTCCCCTGTCCTTTAGCAACATCTGGGAGTTCAGAAAATAAAATAAAATCTTATTATGTAAAATAGTCCAGGGGTATTGTATTACTAGATTTTAATATATCTCCTTTGGGTCACTTGGAGGGTTACCTAATAGATAGACCTGCTACCTAAGGAACAAAAACACCAAAAAGGAATTTTAGAAAAGTTTTCCTGTTACTATAATGGATATGTTTAACAGAAGGAAAAAAATGGTATCAATATTCCAAGAAAAAACCCTTTGATTTTATTTTTTTTTATAAATAATAATAGAGGTCTAGTTCCTAAAACATTTTCTCAGGGAAATCTTGCACTGCAGTTAAACTATAGTTCAGACTATTAGTTTGAAAAGTTATCTTAAACTTCTGTTTAAAAACATAAAACCTAAAAGTGGAGGTTGCAAAGTTCTCTGCCAAATCTCACCCTAAATAATATTTATATTATTTTCACCAACATCTTTGAGTGAAATCAAATAATCTTATTGAAGAAT
>NW_008662089.1:20261-27614 GCF_000695815.1 Acanthisitta chloris
AGTGATGCAGAATCACAAAATCACCCTAATACAGGAAAATATTTTCTCCTATATTTTCTCCTGTATTTCCTAGGGAACACATGGTTGAAAAAAACTGAGACAATACTAGATGCTTTTAAGGTGGCAAAAAGTGAACATTATGCTCTAAAGCTTTGCATTACTTCTGGCATTGTTTTATGTATGTTTGTGTGTTTGCATGAGGGATGCAAATACTTGCAAGTGTGAATTTATAGGTACATTACTACTCACTTTTTCTAATGCTAAAAATGAATTGCTAAGTCTTTATGCTTTGTTTATATTTGCAAAAGAAATGATACAAAATATCCTGAAGCAGAAAAATGCATAAGAAATATAGAATTTTGCAGTGTGAGTAAGTCTGGACAATAATCACAGAAGTTCAGAGAAACATCAAAAGACTAAAGAAATGGAAATTACGATACAAAATTATCATAGAATCCTAGGATTTAAGGGTTGGAATGGAACTTACAGATCATCTAGTCCCAACCCCTGCCCTGGGCAGGGACACCTTCCACTAGATCAGGTTGTTCAAGGCCTCAAAATTATGATAACAAATTAAATGTGTTGATAACAACAGGGATTCACATTGACATTATTTATACAAATTAAGAACTGCTGATTCAAAAATTGAGTATTGCTGCTCAATAAAATAATCTAGGAATCCCTCTAGGCTGGATTAAATGAGGAGTAAAAGCTAGAATAAAAATAAAACCATATTATTAAAAACTCCAGTAAGTTTTAATGTACTTAAAATAGATATACAACTTCAACAAAAAACCAAAACAAAAACTAAAAATCTTTTAGTAATAGTGGAAGAGAATAGGAGAAATAATAGAATCATAGAATCAACTGGGTTGGAAAAGACCTCCAAGATCATCGAGTCCAATTCTATAGTGGTTACCAGACCATGGCACTAAGTGCCACATCCAGTCTCAGCTTGAAAACCTCCAGGGATGGGGAATCCACCACCTCCCTGGGCAGCACATTCCAATGCCTGAGCACTCTCTCTGGAAAAAATCTCTTCCTAATAGCCAACCTAACCCTCCCCTGGCAGAGCTTGAGTCTGTGCCCTCTTGTCCTGGGAGAAGAGACCAACCCCCACCTGACTCCAACCTCCTGTCAGGGAGTTGCAGAGGGTGATGAGGTCTCCCCTGAGCCTCTTCTTCTCCAGGCTGAACACCCCCAGCTCCCTCAGCCTCTCCTCATGGCACTTGTACTTCAGTCCCTCTCTAGCAATAAAGAAAAAGAATCTGTTCAAGCTATTGGAAAATCTTTTCCCTTCAATACATGTTAGAATATCCATTGAACAAAAGGCAGAATAAATGAAACTGGAAAGTCTCATGCAGTTCAGGACTTTGTGTCTGCCTGGATGGTGTGAAGATGGTTCTCTGTGTATACATACACACTCTGCAGCAAAGTTCTGGGGTTGCCCATGCAATACAAAGCTATAACTCTTTAATTGCCATGCACAATCTCTCCCAGTTATCTCTTCTAAGCCATTAAAACTAATGAGATATGTAATCTAATTTTCTTAAAGTTAGATGCACAATTACTTGTGAAAAATGAATTTCAGGACACAAACAGAGACAGCTGGAAACATCAGCTCAAACATACTGTGGTCCCAGTATTTTGTGCTTGCTCTTGTAAAGTTTACATTTCCAACTAAGACACAATGTTTTAGCTTTTCATAACGAAAAATAATTCCTTAAATTGTGGCCCTATGTTTCAGTTATACAACTGGTGTATGACTGGAGAGACTTTGCAGTTCTGAAACCTGAAACTTCTGCAGCCAAAAGGTGTGAGAGCATTTGAGCTGCCTTTTTCTAAGTGTCCCTGTTTGAGCATCCTGCTGAGGTTAGCCCTTTCTGAAGGCTAAGTTCATTAGCATTTCTTGATTGTTTGCAAAATTTACCATTATGCTAGTGATGATTACGCAGTTAACATGATCAGCTATATGTAACAGCTCCAAGGATGTAAATTCTAAACTCTAACTCCATGGTTACCTTCTCTATCAAAATAAATGTTGACCATGGAAAGGCTACCTTCATTTTTTTTTCAAAGGACATGTAAGAGTAATCATGGTATTTGAGTGCATGGCAGGAATGATTTTTGCTTTATTTAGATCTCTTTTATACTTCTTTAATTAGAGACTTTCACTTGTCCTTCCCAAATTCATAAAGAATACATGTCTGGCTCTTATTGTAACCAAAATTTGGCATGAAAGATCTCTAAAAAATGTTAAAAAGGTTATAATGAAAGCTGGAAGAATATGTTCTAAATATGGTTAAAGAAACATATAGTTCATACAGAGAAGATCTTTGGGAGCAAAAGAACTATGTTTTCCTTTTTTATTTTAATGCATGCCATTTGTCTGTGAATGCAGAGATTGGAAATTACAAATTCTGGAAGTAATGCATGTGGTTTTTTTCCAGTTATTAAAGATCATTTTAAGTATGATTAAACTGGTGATTTATACCAAATAAAGGGGGAGGAAAACTGTTTATCCTCTGCATTTGCTACTGGTAATTGTGGTTCTGCATACAATGATGTCTCTTTTTCTCTAGAGACATAAAAAATACTAAACATCTGTATTAGAAATTCATTGATGTATAGAAGCTACACATATGTATTCTTTGTCCTTCCCAACTTGCAGCAGTAAACCCCCCATAGTTTCTCTAGGCTTGTAAGGAAAAGGTGTGACATCAACATTAGGTCCTCCTAGTAATTAATGTAGTCTAATTGCTTTTTTAGCATGGGCTAGATACTTTCATTATAAGTTATATGATTTTGAGAGTTACAGAAACATTTATTTAGAAGTGCATCAATAATTTACTGAAAATAACTTTTTCTTTTATGTGTATTAAGAGCAATACTTGTAAGCATGTCTTGGAATCTTATATGCTTATCCCAAAGATAATTTTCAACTTGTATCAATCACAACAATACTTCAGTTATAAAAATATCTTCCATCAGACCTGTAGATTGCAACAACCAGTCTCAACGTGGTTTTACCCAAAACGTTTTTCTCAGGAGATTTTTTTTTTCCACTTCCTCCATAGAAATTAAGAAAAGTCACACATAAGGCTTAGTGAAGTGGTTGGCATCTCACAGGGTCAACTCTTCAGCTAAATAAAACAAGGGGGAGTGAGTGGGTGAGCAAATATAGTCACACACAGAGCTCAGTTACACCTAGAGCTGAGTTGCTAAATGGGATGTTTATTTATTGGGTTTTGGTGCAGTTTGGACCTCTGATTTCTGGCTGGTTTTTAGGTCATTGTTCTGTGGGTCGTGGATATTGCTTAATACCTTACCAAATAGATGCAAGGTAAAAAGTTGATTGCACTGTGCATTATTCCCCACCCTCCCCTGCAGTACCCAGCAAATACTTGTCCAACCACTTCCACGACAGACACATCTGTCTACTCAGCTTGAACTGTCACTGAATTGAGCATTGTCTATGTGCAGACTGACTCCTAATTAAATCATATATCACCAAACCATACTGTAGGTAGAGAAGCATATTCTGTGGTTTAAAAAATACTGAGATAAATGAAGAGGAGAAGGCTCAAAGCATTCTTGTCATGAGTGCTGTGCAGCATAGGCTGCTTTAATCCTTCTGTGCTTGCACTCACAGGTTAGAATATTCTGAAGTGGCAGTGCTTCCTTCTGTGGAATGCCCAGACATTAGGTCATGTCTACAGGGAATGTAGGTTCTGGTTTGTAGAATATGATTTGTGGTCAAAGTATTTTCTTTGTGTGACATTAAAGAATAGTTAGAGATACACATAGAGAAATGCTAAAAATTGCTCATTTCAGTGTAATCTGCTGGTTTAGGTGAATGTCAACACCCAGGAGTGTTGTTGTGGAGTACCAAACTGTTTAGCTCTTTGTCTAGCAAGTTTTGCCCTGCTTATCCATGAGTTTTTATCAAGAAGTGGTATTAGTTCATTTAAAATCTTATTGCATTGACTAGTGTTTCTCCCCAATGGCCTCATTCTCCTCATCAGTTACATCTGAAAACTTCAACTTGGAGCACATAGCTGAAAGAATCTAGACTTCCAGTTTAAATGGAGTCCACTTTTTCTATTTTATTTTGAAGATATGCACATATAAATGTGTGTATAGATTTGTGTGTGGTGTACACATAATGAAAACCACAAATAAATGCTCTGCATCCCATTTTCACACCTTCCAGGTCTGAAATATGCTGCAAGTTTTGTATAGTGCCCTTCAGGCTTGAATTTTCACTTTATGCTGATCCCTAAAAGATAAACTTTATATGTTTTCTGCATATCTTCTCTCTGAGTTGTGTATTTCATCAAATATGGAAACTTTCTGTTGTAATATGGAGTTTGAAAATCTCTCATTACTTTCTTGTAAGCCAAAAAGTGTCAGAAAAATGCTAAGGATTTTTTAGACAGCATTTATGTCTAGCAAAGACTGACACAGAGGCTCTAGAGAGCAAAGAAGTGAATGCTGATGGTCCTGCACCACTCCATGCAATTTGTTTGGCTGGTTCATGTGTGATCTGTAGGCTGAATGTCTTATTTGTGGCTGGAGAAGGTCAGAACACAAAGTTCTGCCTAGCTTTATAGGAAAGGAATCCCCTTCCAAAACTGTGGGGTGAAATGGAGAGTGGAAACTGGAGATGGCTAGACTTGCCTCAAAGATGTTTCTCTTGATCTAAATTAAAATGAGAATGTAAATGCAGCCAAATGATTACTGAAGAGTCAGTAGTTTTACTTTGCCTCTTGCCTATATTTTTTTCAGGTGTATGAAAAGACACATGGAAAGTACTGGAAAATGATGCTGAGAATCAGCCCAGAGCTCTTAGGAAAAGAGTAAGTAAATGACACTTTTTAATTGTTCAGAATTAGATGATTTTGGAGTTTTTTCACTCAGAAACATCAGGTTTTTACAGCTTTGCCTGGTGAGCACCAGGATTTCCATGGGGATCGATCCGCAGGGCAGTGATATCCCTGTGCAATTGGACACTTGCCAGGTAGAGATGCATGATGCTGTGCTCAAACATCTCAGATTCAGTCATGACACTGATGCAGGGAAACAATTCTCAGAGGACAAGTGACAATGGAGCTCGAGCCCTGGTACAAGCTTACATTGGCATTTCTGCTCTGTAGGTAGTTAACGAACATAATGGGCTTAGCTTCTATCAGTGTGACTCTGAGAGAGAGAGAGCAGCTGATTTATCTCCTGCCCTGTTATCTTAGCTCATTCCTGACATAGCCAGCATATTTTGTGGTGAAAACAACGTGTAAAAAACCTCTTCACTTTCTCGCTTGGCTAACCAGATGGTCATATAATATCACTTTGTTAATTAAGTTGAATTTTGTATCCAGGAATGAACGTGTTCAGTTTTGAAAAGGATTGTGTTTTGGTTTGTGCCTCTTCTGGCAATTGCTTTTACAAAATTGACAAGTTATTTACACACTCATGAGAACTGTAATACTTTCTTCTTTTATAAGGTGGTACACTCATGATAATTATAATACTTTCTTCTTTTATAAGGTGGTTCTCCCTGTACTGGAGCCCAAGTCTCATGCAGAGAGGTCTTAAAATTACAGATTCTTTGTCAGTGCAGTCACAGAGTTGGCTAGAATGCAGTTTCTGGGTAAATTTCCATATTTTTTTGTAAGTAGGTGTCTTTGCTTAATCTGGAGTTCATCATTACATCAGTAAATAATTATAATACTTTCTTCTTTTATAAGGTGGTTCTCCCTGTACTGGAGCCCAAGTCTCATGCAGAGAGGTCTTAAAATTACAGATTCTTTGTCAGTGCAGTCACAGAGTTGGCTAGAATGCAGTTTCTGGGTAAATTTCCATATTTTTTTGTAAGTAGGTGTCTTTGCTTAATCTGGAGTTCATCATTACATCAGTAAAACAGTCTGAGTGCAGGGAAGTCTGGTAGAATCTACCACCAATCTGATCTATGCTAAGTGGGAACAGTGAAAAATATATTTAATGAATCCATCAAAGAATTAGGATTTGTATCAAATCCTTCTGGCATCATTGAAACACTGCAGTTCATAAAAGCTCATCAGTTATGTGTTAAAAATTCTTTTGCAGAGGGACATTACAGGGGCACGTGGTGGCAGGACAAGGGGTAATGGCCTTAAGCTAAAAGAGGGCAGGTTCATGGCAGGAGGGGTGGAATGAGATGATCTGTCCTACCAACACTGGAAGCTGTGGAAGTCTATTCTTGCAAGCAATAAGTGCCAGGCTTGTTTTCAGTAGACCTGCTCAAAATCATATTGCATGAGACACAACATTATATACTGAGTTGTTCCTGCTATGGATTGCCAACAGCATCTGGGTTTGCTAGGGCTGGGGATGATGATAAATTCTGCACACTTAGACCAGCCTGTTTCACACTGCATACAAACCCACCAAGAGCTCTCAAGATTCTGTGATTCTAAGTGCTTAGCATGTCTCAGTTAAAGGGAGTGACAAACAGAGTGGAGACTATTAAATCCTAAATTATTTTATCTTTTTGGATAGAAAACAGGATGAATACTCAGCGTGCCTATGATGTGAAATTAAGATATGTTCAGTGACAAATAGAGTGGAGACTATTAAATCCTAAATTGTTTTACCTTTTTTGGGTAGAAAACAGGATGAATACTCAGCATGCCTATGATGTGAAATTAAGATATGTTTATGGGTAAAGACAGCTTTCATATGAACACATTTAGATGCTTCAAGGTACTGTGCATCCTTCAGAGACCAGAAAACCAAGCAAGGTGGCTGTGCTCAGAATTTTGCCCAGTGATTCCTATATAAACCCCAATGTCTACTTGATGTACTTATCTTCCCTTGGAAAGACACCAGTCTTTACAGCTTTTGTGTATTAAATAATCTATCCCATTAGGACATACTTACTTAAGAAAAAACCCAAACTTGCTGCTTTGTTTTTCAGGTTATGCCTGATTTGTTCTACTTTTATCTGCTAGATTAAACATTCCTTTAGATAGGAAGTCAGTGCTCCACTCCATGTCAGTGAAGCCCACGTTGTTGTAGATGAGTGATCCCACATTTTACCAGAGGAGTCTCTGGGGACAGACTCCTTGTTTCCCTTGTTGAAACAACAGGGATTGCTACCTATGAGCCCTTTTTGTTCCTGGAATCTGTGAGTTGATTAAAGTTCAAAAGAAAGATTATTTATTTATTTTCTCCACACATAAAAGCCACATAAAACAAGTTGTAAAAATAAAAAAGGACCTCTATGATCTTATTTACACTTTGATCTTTTCTTGATGGTTTCTTGAAGTTCATGTCAGCTTCTTTACTATTCTGTATGTAACATGCACTCTCTCTTTC
>NW_008662089.1:27639-28961 GCF_000695815.1 Acanthisitta chloris
TTTATCAACAGATCCTTGATTTCCCCTCGTGCTTTGCTCAAACTCTTTTTGTTTTTGTTAACATTTTAATGCTTAGCATCCTCAATCCTACATTCACAGTGGAAAAAGTAAGCTTTGTCTAGCAGAGAGACAAGGAGGCATTTGGCAATCCCATCCCTCCTCCCACTGGGCAGTTATTTCTCCTCCCCTTTTATTTCTCCTTTCTTTTCACCTATTTTCCATCATCTTGTTCAGAATATAATAATGAATTGGATATGCCTTTGGAGGTTTAAGCAGCCTGCTTGGCATTCTGGTCCTCTCCAGCTCAATTTTACTGCCAGTCTTGGTGAGCTACTAGCTAGAGTAGAGCTGGGAATATGGTTTTGTTCCCAGTTCTGTCAAGCTATGTGAGGGTTGCAGCTCTCTGCCCATAAATGCTGGCTGATAAAGCTTCAGTGTCCTCACACTCAATGGTTCCAAAATTACAGACAAGTTCATTAAGACTTTTGTCTCCCTTGCTGCTTAAATAATGATGTTCAGGATTTCCATAATCCCAGTCTTTGGGCCACTATTGGAGGTGTGTTTGCCATTCCAAACGCTGGTGAAAGAATTTCTAATTGAAATGCTGTTGATTAGGGTGGTGGAAGAAGTCTAAGTCTTATGGTAGGTCCTTCTTATACAGGGGAGTTGTTTTGTTGTTTGGTTTTCCTGTGCTAGATGTAGATTTCTCTTCTGCTATTTTCCTGACTTTATTTTAGCACAAATCAAATTGCTGATTTTACCCTAAGGCTTGCACCTCTAAGAACTGGTCTGTCAGCCTTGACACAAGAAGAAGAGATACCTTTTTACTTCTCCTGTTATCTCTAGAATAGTTTGTTGCTGAGATGTCTTTAGGCATGGATGCAGGATGAAGATGCAGGATGAGGATGCTGGATGCTGGATGAAGATGCTGGATGCAGGATGAAGATGCTGGATGCAGGATGAAGATGCTGGATGCAGGATGAAGATGCTGGATGCAGGATGAAGATGCTGGATGCAGGATGAAGATGCTGGATGCAGGATGAAGATGCTGGATGCAGGATGAAGATGCTGGATGCAGGATGAAGATGCTGGATGCAGGATGAAGATGCTGGATGCAGGATGAAGATGCTGGATGCAGGATGAAGATGCTGGATGCAGGATGAAGATGCTGGATGCAGGATGAAGATGCTGGATGCAGGATGAAGATGCTGGATGTAGGATGAGGGTGCTGGATGCAGGATGAGGATGCGGTTCTGGATATTCAGATGCTGGATTCAGAATGAAGACGCTGGATACAGGATGAGGATGCTGGATGCAGGATG
>NW_008662090.1:0-4023 GCF_000695815.1 Acanthisitta chloris
CCCTCTCCATCCCCCTGAACACCCCAATATCACCACTGGGCCCCACTCACACCATCCCTAAGCCTCCCCCACCCCTTTAACATCCACTCCCAAGGTTATCTCTAAATCCACAACCCCCCAAACCTCTTCCTCACCCCAACCCACCCCCACAGAGAGGATCCCCCAACCCTACTGCCCCCACCTATGTAGATGTTGCCACTCTTATTGTTGGGGTAGGAGAAGTCATGCAGCTCCCACATCTCACGCTGCAGCATGTAGTCAGTCCCTAAAAGAGTGAGGGGGAGGGTGAACCCCACAATGGGGGGCAGCCCCCCAACCCCCCCACCTTGGCACCTCCTCCTCCACATGTATGTGCATGTACACTCACATCCATGTACCCAAGGGAGTACAGGAACTCTGGAGAAGAGGGTGATACAGGAATATGGGCACCCCAGGGAAGGGGATGTCCATGGAAGTACAGGCATGGGAATCCCAGGGAAAAGAGTGTCTATTGGGGTACAGAATCCTCAGAAAAGGGGTGTCCACTGGGTATGGGCACCTTGGGGAAGGGGATGCCCAGGGGGTGCAGGTGCCTTAGGGAAGGGGACGCCCACAGGGGTTCCCATGGGTATGGGTACCTTGGGAAAAGGGGTACCCAGAGAGGTCTGAACACCCCAGGGAAGGGGGTGCCCACCCTTCCCTGCCCAGGTACATTCACCTTGCCAAGCTGTAGGCAAACCCAGGGAAGGGAATACACATAGGGGTGCCCACATTTTGGGAAAAGAGGTGCCCAGAGGGGTCTGGACACCCCAGAGAGGAGATGCCCTCCCCAGGCACACTCATTTTGCCAGTTGCAGGCAACTCCAGGGAAGGAGGTGCCCATGGGGGTCTGAGCACCCTGAGGAGGAGATGCCCACCCTACCCTGCCCCCCCCAGACACACTCATTTTGCCAGTTATAGGCAACTCCAGGGAAGGAGGTGCCCATGGGGGTCTGAGCACCCTGAGGAGGAGATGCCCACCCTGCCTTCCCCAGGCACACACACCTTGCCAGTTGTAGGCTCCGGGTGCCCCGAAGTAGGTGATGTTGGAGTTGAAGCCGGCGCTGATGCCCATCTGGCACATGCCAGTCTCATCGAAGTCGGTGTTGGCGTTGCACATCTCGTGGTGGTACGTCTGCCACTCATCACTCAGGTCCAGGTGCAGGTCGTTGCCACGCACGTAGCACTTGCCCACCATGCGCCGCTGGTCCTCGCTGCCCGACCACAGCACCTTGGTGTAGCGGTGGGCACAGGCCTGGCAGGGACAGCAGGTACCTGCTCAGCACCTCAGAGTGAGAGGGGACACCCCAGAAGTGAGGGGACACCTCCCAAAAGTGAGGAGAACTCCCTGCCCTGAGCTCTGTGGGTGTGCAGGGATGCGCCCAGCTGGGAATGCCATAGGTGCTCTATAGAGTATGGAAGGTCTTGTGCTGGTTTGGGCACAAGTGTGTGCCCAACATCACCCATCAAGGGTGTGATGTTGTCTAGCTGATCGATAGGGTGTGAGAATCTATAGGGTATGAGGGTCTATAGGTGCTCTGTGAAGTCTGATGGTCTATAAGTGCTTCATAGCATGTAGAGCTCTATAGATGATCTATAGGGTGTGAATGCCTACAGGTGATTTAGAGGGTATGAGGGTTTATAGGGTGTGATACCCTATAGGTGCTCTATAAAGTGTGAGGGTCTATAGGGTGTGATGTTCTCTCGATGATCAATAGGGTGTGAGGATCTACAGGTGCTCTACAGGGTATGAGGACCTACAGGCTGTGAGGATCTACAGGGTATGGGGGTCTATAGGTGCTCTACAGGGTACTAGGACCTAAAGAGTACACATGCCTATAGGTGCTTTACAAGGTATTAAGAGTCTATATGGTGTGAGGATCTACAGGTATTATATAGGGCACAAGGGTTGAGAGAGTGTGAGGGTCTATAGGTGCTCTATAGGGTGTCTGTAGGTGCTCTACTGAGGTGTGAGAGCTGATTTGGTGATGCTCTATAGGGCAGAAGGGTCTATAGAGTGTGAGACTCTTTAGGATAGGAAGGTCTATAGGGTCAAGATGCTGTCCTGCCAGCCAAGATGCTACCAAGAGCTTCACTTTACCCCCACCAGCACCCACGACCCAGAGAGAGCTCCCAGCACCCACCACCCCACAGCTCTACATCTCCACGAGGGTGACAGGAGAGTTCCCACAGCACCTCTGCCTGGTGCCACCATGCTGGGCACACATGCCAGGCCCACGTGGAAGCACCAGCAGCTCCCTGGTGTCCCTGTGCAGCCGTGCAAGGTGGCACCTTGGTGCTGGCACAAAGAACTGGGGTGCAGCTGCACAAAACTGGGGTGCAGGTGGACTCACCAGCACCCTCCCTGCCGGCTCCCTTTGGCTGGCCACTGTCACCCCCAGCCACATGTCATCGATGATGGCCTTGTCTGGTTCATCTAGAGGGGGAAGACACAGTGTGAGAGCAGGTCCCCCACTCCCAGGGAGGTTTTGGGGTGCCCTGGGGTGCTGACATACTCTTCAGCTCGATGTTGAGGCGTTGGCAGTCGCGGGTGGAGGTGGTGAGGGGACAGGCGTAGACGGCGCCTGTCCGTGTCCCGTTCACTGGTTCTGCATCTCGGGGGGCTCCCACCAACAGCCTGGGGGGAAAAAGGGGAGAAGTGGGTGGGTGATGGGGGAGGCAGTGGGTTCACCCACCCTAGTGCCCTCCGATTCATTTTGGGGTGCTAAACCAGGCAGGCTACCCTGGGGAAAGGGTGATGGGATGAGGAGGTGCTTGGAGGGGACCGGAGCTGCTTCCCTGGAGCACATCACACCTTGACACCCCCAAAATAACAGGGGGCAGCAGACCCCCAGCCCCATCTCCAGAGCTGGAAGGGGACATAAGGATGCTGAAAGGTCTCAGAGGATTGGGGGGGACAGACTGATGGACATATTCTTTACCAAATTATCCCAGCCTGGGCTGAGCCCCCCATCCCAGTGCATGTGGGGTGCAGGAAGAGGGGGTCAGGCTGACCCCTCAAACCTCGCTGTGCAGGCAGGGAAAGCAAAGCACCAGGGCCCCTGTGTCTGTGTAAACACCCACAGCCCTTCCCAGCCAACCTTTGAGCCCGCAGAGGGGCCGCAGCCCCCGGCACAGCTGTGGTGTGTCCCGAGGACAGGCTAACTCCCTCCTGCCAGGGAATGCCGGGACAGCCCCCCCGGGAGTGGGGAGGGGAGCTGGGATGAGCACTCATCCCAACAGAGGTCTGGGCAGCACTGGGGTGTCCCGAGGGAGACAGCACCTTTCTGGGGGTGACCCACAGCCTGGAAGGGCAGGGATGTCCCAGCTGAGTCATGGCAGTGCCATGCTGGGGGGGACATTGGCATCACCCCCAGCACCTTAAGGTGATGCTGAAGGGTCTCCCCACCCAGCTGAACCCCCAAGGGAAGGGGGTGGGGATCCCCAGGCAGCAGCAGGCACAGGACTCCCAGCACTGTGGTGGGGTTGGGGGCTGGCAGGAGGACCCAGTGTGCCCAAAGGTTCCGGAAAGGCTAACCCAGCCTTTCCGCCGGGAAGTCCTTGGGGATTGCAAGGACAATGGTGTGGAGGCAGCTGTGCTGGAGGAGGAAGTGTGTCCCTCCTGACAGGCAGGACACGGGGAGGGGGGGACACTGCACCCAGGTAGTGACCACAGCCCCCAGACCTGACCATGGGGGCGTGGTGTGACGAGCTGACCAGTCCTTAGCATGGTCACCAGCAAGGATAGGGATAAATCCATCTGTCCCCATCCCCATCCCACTGGACACCTTACCACAGGACACTGAGGTAAGGAGTTGGCCCATTCTCAGCACAGCCACCAACAAGGACACATTGGGGTGATGAGCCAGCCAGTTCTCAGCACAGCCACTAGTGAGGACAGGGAAAAATCCCACTGTCCTCATTCCACTGACACCAGGAAGGATGATTAGTGGGATGGAGACCTTATCACAGAACACTGGGGTAATGAGCTGGGCAGTCCTCAGC
>NW_008662090.1:4101-4782 GCF_000695815.1 Acanthisitta chloris
GCGGGGCAGTCCTCGGCACGGCCACCAGCAAGGACAGGGACAAGTCCTGCTGTCCCTGTCCCCATCCCACCAACACTGGGAAGGGACGTGGTGGGATGGGGACAATGACAAGTCCTGCTGTCCCTGTCCCCATCCCACTGACACTGGGAAGGGAGGTGGTGGGATGGGGACAATGACAAGTCCTGCTGTCCCTGTCCCCATCCCACTGACACTGGGAAGGGAGGTGGTGGGATGGGGACAATGACAAGTCCTGCTGTCCCTGTCCCCATCCCACTGACACTGGGAAGGGAGGTGGTGGGATGGGGACAATGACAAGTCCTGCTGTCCCTGTCCCCATCCCACTGACACTGGGAAGGGAGGTGGTGGGATGGGGACAATGACAAGTCCTGCTGTCCCTGTCCCCATCCCACTGACACTGGGAAGGGAGGTGGTGGGATGGGGACCTTATCACAGGGGTTACCAGAGGGAACAAGCTATCCAGTCCTCACCACAACCACTAGTGCAGACAGGGACAAATCCACCTGTCCCCATCCCACTGACACCAGGAAGGGTAAGACAGTGGGATGGGGACCTTATCACAGCACACTGGGGTAATGAGCTGGGCAGTCCTCAGCGCAGCCACCAGCGAGGATAGGGGCAAATCCCACTGTCCCTATCCCAATCCCCATCCCACTGACACCG
>NW_008662091.1:0-1201 GCF_000695815.1 Acanthisitta chloris
GTCCTGCGGGACCCCAGCTCGGCTTCTCCGCTCCCCAGGGGTTATCGGCATTGGCACGGGTTTCTTCCCTTTTTTTTCGCCTGAAATGTTAGCCAAGTGCTGGTGCGAAGGTAGGGAGAGCATTCGGTGAGGAAGTTGTTGCTGAATTAAAAGGATAAATTAAGTTTAATCCCTCCCCCCCCAGATGGAGGCTGAGACCTATGCAGCCACTCAGACTAATATAGAAACCCCTGCGGAGATTAGAAGGAATGGGGAGGGCTAGGGTAGTAAGGCAAGGGGAAGTTCTGGAGCTTGAGGATCCCACAGAAAACCCCACAGATAAGCAAGAAGTCGAAGGCATCTGTTCAGAGCAGTATAGCATTGCTGGAACCAAATTCATTTGGCCCAATATCCTATCTTCAAAATTTAACAGATGGAGGCAGGTGCAAGAAACTTCATATTGGCAGACATGAGATTATCTGCCCTCTGCTTCAGGTCTTAGCCTAAGCTTGGTTAGTTAGAGATCAGTATAAACCCTGAAACACCAGAGTTGTTATGTCTTGAGGGATTGTGGGGGCTTTGGTTTGGAAATCAACTTCATTTGTTTATTTTGCTGTTCACTTTGATATCTTTGAGTCGGCTTGCTGTCCATATAAATTACATATGTCCTTTTTTGAATTCGTAACACTGATACTCCGTTCAGTGAGTTCCAGGCTGTAATTTTATGACATGAGAAGAAAAATCAGGAAGAGATGAGAAAAGCTGTCTCTGTGGGAACAATGCTGATACGGGAAAATATGGAAAGCAGTACCCTTCCAGGGTATGAGAAGAGACAAGGAAATGGTGATTAAGTCCTTTTGGACAGAAGATCAGAGAAAGGGAGCTGGAGCCCTTATCCTGTAAAGGCACTGCGAGTACCTCATGAGGAGGTTGGGAGAAGAATGGGAATCAAAGCCCTCACAGGACACAGTGGAGAGGACAGTCCTTGCTTCCCTCAGGGACAAGGAAAGGAGACAGAAACCTGGTCCCCTTAGAAAGAACATGATGGGAGTTTCAGAGTGATCTCTGACAGGAGAGCATGCTTGAGGCTACAGGAATTAAAGATGAGTAGTTTTGTTAGTCTAATTGAGATGCCAGTGGTGTGTGTCTCTCACACCCTTATCAGCCTTCCTTCGCAGAGACAGAGGAATTGCAATATGTGTGAAAGAAGTGCAGGACTCAC
>NW_008662091.1:1255-3107 GCF_000695815.1 Acanthisitta chloris
GCAGTTTGCAGGGCAGAGAATGAAATCTGGAGTCCACATTTGCCTAAAAGTCACATGGGACTACTCATTCATTAGTAAGAATGGCAGACAGTTCACGGCCAAGGGTGGAGAAAAGCAATGCCAATCCTTTATATACACTCCAAACTATTGTTATTTGTACAGTGTACTGTCATCAAATACATCACTATTTCTGCTTTTCTTTTTACTTGATATTCCTTCCTTCCTTCCTTCCTTCCTTCCTCCCACACTTCCTTCCTTCCTTCCTTCCTTCCTCCCACACTTCCTTCCTTCCTTCCTTCCTTCCTCCCACACTTCCTTCCTTCCTTCCTTCCTTCCTCCCACACTTCCTTCCTTCCTTCCTTCCTTCCTCCCACACTTCCTTCCTGTCTCCATCTTTCCTCTGACTTTCTTTTTTGGCAATGCTCATATTGGCCATTGTAGTTCGTCTTCTCACATATGCCTGTCTACTAAAAGTACTCTGTGATTAAGGTGTAGTTGGACATATTGAGGTCGAATTGATTGGATCATGAAAGTTTCAGGCAATTGTAAGATTCAGACAGATTTTTTAATTTTAATTACAGTTTTGGGAGATTATCTCTGCAGCCATGCAAGTTGGAAACTTGCCTTCTGCTGTGATGAAGTGGGATGTTCAGTTCTGCATGAATGGAGATGTGCTCGTCTTGAAAATCCTACCAACAAATGTAATCCACCACAATTTTCCACAGCCCATTGAATTCCCTCTAAATAGCAGCATGGATCCCAGTGGCTTTCTCACTGGTAAGGTTTTTATACATTGTCTTCCAGTAGCATACTGATTAAAATTAATAATATTTGGCATACATTTGTTATTGCAACCTCTCCAGAACGAGAAGCATTTTAGTGGAGTATCTAGAATTAAAACTTAGAATTAGGTTGAAAAGATATATGTATGCCCTGCTGTTCATTGATCTGGGAGATAGCAAGATGAGTGAAGTATGTCAGGTACTTCTGACAGCCCTGAGTTTTGTGAGAGAATCATGTGCCAGTATCAGATCAGCTTCTGAGATACATCATCCTCTTACAGATAAAAAATTACCTTTGTCATGGAGGACTCTGCTGTGCCAGAGGAACACAGTTACTAATGACAGACCACGACTGTGTATTCATCCAGTTGTTTGTCCTGGTCCTCACCTGAAACTGCTTTTGTCTGGATTTGGCTTTAGTCTGTGGTTGGATTCAACCCTGGAGCCATCTCTATGCTAGTGATGAGAGGTTTTTTGCCATTGAGAATACACAGATATGTAAACTATCCTTCATGCACCTGGTTCACCAGTGGTTGTACATAGTTCTCAATAAGGACTGAGACTCAATCTTTCAAAGGTCCATAAACCCATGAGTCTCATGGCAGTAGTGGCAGTTTTCCATCATTATCTGCTGTATGTGTTCCACCAAGGAAGATGCTAACTAAGCCAGCACATGAATTCTGATATACTATACCTGTGTTCAGGTCATATATTCCATCCTTTCTGTCATACTATAACTATGGGAGGGAATCAGACTCCAGTAAACACAGTTCCTTACTCTGAGAAGCAAAGGGACACAGCACAGGGTGTAGAATTTTTCCCTCATATCTCTTCTCTAAGAGCCAATGCATGTGCATAGAGGAGTAGGAATGCAAGGAATGATGTTCTGGGAAGGCAGAACACTGTCTCATACTTCTGTGTTTCAAGAGCTCCCTAAAAGGTCTACATGCAGAAGGGTTGACTTGATTCAGCTTGCAGCTGCATTACCCTGTATACTGCATGTTTTGCAAGTGCTGAAATCAAGAACCATTCCTTTTCCTTGAAAAGGTAAAAATAGATGTAAATGTAAA
>NW_008662091.1:3134-33085 GCF_000695815.1 Acanthisitta chloris
ATAACGTCTCGGTTTTGGAGGCCCAGTGTAAGACTTCATTTTTTGGGTAGATTTCAAAGTTGGCACATCAGAACTCTCAAAGAAACAGTTTTTAGCAGATATCTAGACTCATTCATAATAAAAAGTAGACCCTTACACTTCCTTTCAACATCTGATTTTACAATAAAACATTGAGGAAGCAGTTTGCTGTGAAAGGACCTAAAACAGGATGTTTACCCCAAAACAGTGTAAGACTTCATTTTTTGGGTAGATTTCAAAGTTGGCACATCAGAACTCTCAAAGAAACAGTTTTTAGCAGATATCTAGACTCATTCATAATAAAAAGTAGACCCTTACACTTCCTTTCAACATCTGATTTTACAATAAAACATTGAGGAAGCAGTTTGCTGTGAAAGGACCTAAAACAGGATGTTTACCCCAAAACTATTTGATAAAAGTGAAGAAACCTTTCTCTCTGGGCAGTTAAGTGAGCAGATAGAGACACTGGAGAGTACAGGAGCCTGGCCAGAGAGGTTAGCAGGCTTTTCCACTGTGATTCATGGGGTAAAAAAGCCACATCTTTGCCTTGAGGCTTGTCTTCACTTGAAAGAGGCTTATAAATTTATAACATTTTCCAGAGTTGCTCCACATGTGGACACATTCGGTCCAGAATAGGATTAAAAGAAAACCAGTGAATAAGTCTTTTTAGGTAGAAGTATAAAAATGGAGGCATCTATGTTGAAATAGGATATTTTGCACTTTTCTAGTTCTTTTTATGATGACATTGTAGGGGGTTGTTTGAGACATTAGGAATCTGTACATTTCCATAATTATGACAAATGGAATTTTTTCTCATTAATTAAAGCCTAAAAAAATTTGTTCTTCTCCCCCTTTTTTTGCCCTTAATAATCTGCAATTTTTTAAAAGACAAATTCAGTATATGTCACATTGTGCCAATTTGTCCATGATCCACTAGAGATATTTGTTGGGAATTTTTCATAGGTTCCTCTTGAAAAGACTATAAACCTGTTGAGGTCCTTGTAGTATACTAAGGTCATTCTACCTGTTTTGCCATCCTGGTATTAATTCCAGCATAAGATACTGACTGAGTTATACCAATCTATATATGTGAAAGACAGAATTATATAGATGTGAGGATCTTTTTATTTACTTTAGTAACTTCATAAATTTATGGAAAATAGAAGGACTCGCTAGCTTTCAAGTGCAAACCTCATAAATGTAATATCACTTAAAATCAGCAGACTTTAATTTAGCAGGGCACATTTAGTTTTATAGCAATAACGAACAAATCATGGTAATTTGTATCTTATTATAATTTAATTAGAAAACAGTAATGCTTCATGGATGTATATATTTGTTGCTTCTACTAATCATTATAACAAATAGTTGTCTAACTGGTAAAAAAACCCAAACAACAAGCCAAGTAATTAATTACATTGAAATATAATGGCTGTTTACATTTAGTATTTCATAGAGTGCATATGACAATATGTCACCCAAAGCCATAACTCTTCTGCATATGCTGTCTTCTTCTGGCTTAACTAAGTAGAGTTTCTTGGATAGACCTGTTTTTGATACTCTGCAGTCAGTGTATATCTGAACAGGTCAAGAAGTTAGTTCAGGCTGCCCAACAAACTCAATGAGCAAGGGGCATGGAAACCAGTTTCCCTGCAGAGTTGATAGGGTTTCTTCCTTAGGATATTATTAGGAAACACATAAAGGTTAATATAAGTTTAAACTACCTTGAAACAGTGAAGCGATGAGTTTATCCTATTAGGTTCTTAACTTCTGGCACCATCTACTTATTTTAGATCTGCGTCTGAACTGAGCCTTCAAGGCTCTTGCTGTCTCTTGGTTTTCTATCAGACAGTCTATGGAGCCTTGATTTAATTTATTTGGGGAAAGAAACACAAACCAATCTCTGCCTGCCATTTACTCATATTTTAGTATGCAAACAACTATACATCAGAGACATACTATGCTCGTATAGTATAATACTTGTATTAAATGCTGGAAATACAAAAGCAAACAAAGTAGCATCAGTTTTCTGTCTTGTCACATCAATAAATATTTGCTACATATTTATTCCCCAAACTCACAGTCTTAAGTCCATTCTTTCTGTCCTCCATTGCATCTCTCACGGATTGGCTGTAGCATAGCCAGAAAGGCCACACACTTGAGCATCTGGAAGCGGTAACTCTTACAAAGAGGGGCCTCACTGACCATATCTGCATCAGATGAGAGTCTTCACAAACGTCTTCCTTCATGCCGTCAGTTCTGTCTCCTAACCTCCCTACTGCCTGCTGTATTCTGGGCTGGTTTTTGGTCCCTCCATCTCTGTTTCCTACTACATTTCAGGCTACTTTTATTAATTACATTTCTATCAGGACTTACAAACCCCAGTCAAGACTAGTAGTTCTACACACAGAGAAAAATGGATAACATAGAAGTCCTTGTGCCCAAAACTTTGGAGCATGCAACAAGTAAATGCTGAGAACAAAAGGGAGAGATGGGAGGATGATGAGCAACCAGAAAAGTACTAGTCATAGCCCTGCAGTGACTTGGCCACTATAAACCATTATGTTCCTCATTGTTGTCTCACTCTTTTGCCCTCACTCATATTCACTTTTTTTTATGCCATGTTAGTATTTATAGTTATAAAGTGCTCTGACCTAACACACTATACATTTTTATTAGTCACAGGAAGACATGTTGCAGTATATTTATAATTAAGAACTAGTACGCATTACACTGTTAAAACAATAGGATTATACTGGATAAACATTTGGTGTTCTATTTGTGGGCGAACTTCATTACTTTGTTTAAAATTTAAAATAAATGTGATTAGCAGTGAGCATAATCATTCATTTGTGCCAGCACTCCAAAATAGATGTTGTAGTCTATGTGTTCAAATCCTAAAGTTTAATCCTGCAAACTTCTTTTTGTAAATAGTACTTTTTCCTACTTGTATAGCAAATAACTTGACAGCTCTTTGGTCATGGATTAGGGCTCCAGTGTGAAACAAATGGCCAAGGTAAGTTCCATAGACCACTCAATCTGAGTAAATTTAACTTCAAGATGGGAAGGTTCATAAGCACAAGCAGCCACTTTGAAATGGGGCTAGCAACATGAGTGGTAGCTTATAAGAGCCAAACCTTACTCTTCTTGTTTCTGAGAAAGTTACTGAGTTATTCTTCCTATCAGAATTTTATGCGTATTTGTTGTTTCCAGTTTCAATAACCTTGTTTTACTTCTTCTTTTATCTGTTCTTTGGCCATGTTTTGGTAAGGTGGAGAAAGTATTGTTTTGAACTCACTTCTTTTTGTTGTCTCTTACTCAGCTCACAAAGAAAACAGCAGAAGCTGTTTTCAAAAAAAATTCCAAAAAATTCTTACCTAAGAATCTGAGTATATTATTATGCATCCCTCTCACCATCTCATCTCAGATAGGTCAATAATTTCCAGTTTTATTGCTGGCAATTTAACAGATCACATTCTTCTCCTGTCAAGTCAATTCTTGCCAGACTTTGGACCTATGGTAAATATAATGAAAAGCAACAGAAGGAAGAAATCAACTCTTTTACAAACCTAAGTGTTGCTTTAAACACTCACAAAGTTTACTTGCACTAAATAGAACATATTTATTATTTGTAAGTGTGGGAGGTGTTGGGAAAATGATGTATAGAGTTTTTTCTTCTTTCTCTTCTGTTTATGATGTTGACATAAAAAAACCTGAGTGATCCACAATGCTTTGAGGAGTTCAGGGAACTGTCTACACATTTGTTTTCCCATTTCAGTCCTGCAGCTGCTCTTAAAAAAATATAGCTTCAAAGATTGTCTTTGATTGTTCTTCTATTTAATAGAATATGTGTCATCTTCCCACCTTCTCATCTGTTAACTTCACAGACCAGTATATAGCTCCTGCTTATGATATAATTTCCTGGGTATTTCCCCCACATTCCTGATCAGAGTTTCAGAATCACAGAATCACAGAATGGTGTCAGGTTGGAATGGACCACAATGGGTCATATAGTCCAACCTCCCTGCTCAAGCAGGGAAATTCTAGAGCACATGGCACAGGATTTCATCCAGATGGTTCTTGAATCTCTTCAGTAAGGGAGAATCCACGCCCTCTCTGGGAAATCTGTTCCAGTGCATGATCACCCACACAGTAATGAAGTTCTTCCTCATATTCAGGTGGAAATTCCTGTGCATTAGTTTCTGTCCCTTGCCTCTTGCCCTATTGCTTGGAACTACCAAGCAGAGCCTGGGTCTATCCCCTTGACACTCTCCTCTCAGATGTTTTATATACATTGATGAGGTCCCCTCTCACTTGTCTCTTCTTGAGGCTGAACAGATCCAGCTGTCTCAGCCTTTCCTTGTAAGAGAGATGCTCCAGTCCATTAATCATCTTCATAGCCCTCTGCTGGACCTGCTCCAGGAGCATCATGTCTCATTCTGAGAAGCCCAGAACTGGGCACAGACTCCAGGGGAGGCCTCACTAGGGTTAAATAGAGAGGCAGGATCACCTCCCTCAACTGGCTGGCAATACTCTTCCTAATGCACCCCAGCATACCATTGGCCTAGTTGGCCACAAGAACACCTTGCTGGCTCATGGACACCTTATTGTCCACCAGGACCCCCAGGTCCTTCTCTGAATAGCTGTTTTCCAGCAGGTCAACCCCAGCCTGAGCTGGTGCACGAGGTTATTCCTTCCCAGGTGCAGGACCCTGTATTAGCCTTCATTGAACTTCAGACAGTTCTTCTCTGCCCATCTCTCCAACCTGTCGAGGTCCTTCTGAAGGACTGCACAACACTCTGGGGTACCAGCCAGTTCTCCCAGCTTTGTGCTGTCAGCAAACTTGCTAAGGATGTGTCTGCCCTTCATTCAAGTCATTGATGAAAGAACAAGGAAAGACGAGATGGCTCACCAAGAACCATTCAGATTTTACAGTGAACTCCATGCATCTTTGGACTTGCATTGTTTATTTACAGAGAATAAGGGAGAGAAAGGGTGAATTCTGCAGAAACAGCACATGAAAAGTACTGCAATTCATGGCTTTTTCAAATTTGCTATTAAATGACATTTTGTTGAAAGGAATGCTCATACAGTAGAGGCAAGTGCACTATTGTCTGTTTTCATCCTGTGTGCAGAAGGAATGTGATTCTTATTAATCATTGCAAGGGAAAGGATGAATACCGCTACAATTTTATGACTTCACTCTTGGACTGATGACACTCCTGTGAGGCAAGTGACAGGAAGGACAAATACATGCAGCTTCATTTATTTTACTCACCAATATGTATTCATTGTGCCCCAGTGAATTTCCTGATTCACTGGAAATCAGTGAATTTCACCACACTCCTTACTTGTGGGGGAAAGCAGTAAAGGATGGATGTGAAGAAGGAATGACATTTCTGGGAAGGCCATTGAAGAAGCGGAAGACTACAAGACCTCCTGGTTCACTTTCACTCAGTGAGTCTCTTCTGCTCCTTCCACAGAGAAATAAAAGCACGGAGAAAAAAGCGAAAATTTTAAGAAGTTGAATTTTTCTTTCCAAGTCAGAGGATCAAGGACAAAACTGTAGAATGATCACCACATACCTTGTAGCAGCCCAGTTATGTTCTTAAAGTCTGGGTTTTTGAACACACCACCCTGGACACATCACATACCAGTATACCTCTGGGATCTGACATTAAAAAACCACACTTGTGGGAATCACATGGTCTCCCAGTTTTCCTGACTGTAAAAGATGAGAGGTTTCTAACTAATTTTGCACACTGATTCATCTAAGACATTCCTCCCCTGTCTCTTTCCAAAGATCACTGAAAACTTCACTTGCCACAGATTAATCCACTGTATTGAAACACAGACAGAATACTGTAGAGTCAGCTGTTTTGCAGCTTGATAAGCCTCTAAGAAGCCTTTGAAAATCATAATTTTTAGAAGACCTTTAAAAGCAGTTTTTAATGTTTGCCCTAAGAGATTAGTAATACTTAGTTAAAAATAGCTGGTGGCAATATCCAACCAATAGGCCATAAAGGCACTGACAGCACCAAGGTAGGATTACATGATGAATAAGTCATGAAACCTTTAAGTTTTTTCTTTTTTTGACCAAGGAAACACAAGAAAGATGTGCTATTTTTTCATAGGCCTAACTCAACATGATCTTACTTTTTTCTTGTCATCAGAAAAGTTCCGTGCTTGTATAAGTATGAAATTAGTAGGTTAGTGAGTTATATCATAAAGTCATGATTCTTATTTTTTTGGGCTGAAAACATTTTTAAACAATATATCAATTTCCTTTTGTTTCACCTGCACAGAGTACTATCTAGGTTCCACCAAATTCCTGAGGGACAAGTTCATCTGCGTCTATGAAGAGTGATTGGCTGGCATCAGTCACTGGCATGTGAGCTGGCCCGACTGTTAGTATAAAGGAGCTGGGAGATTCTTTGTTTCCCAAGAGCACAAGACCAAATGAAATTTTGAGTAGTCATAGAGTAGCAGATTTTGTGGACTAGGAAAAGTCATCCCCCATCTTTTCTTACATTCATAACCACTATGTTGTGGATTCACATTTCAGGTCTCAAATATCTTGTCAGATTGCAAAGTACTACAAGGAAAATTGTGCTGATCTGTATAATGCATTTTCAGAAGACGAGGGTACCATTCCATAGACGTAATCATAACTCTGAAGCTGCCCATGGGTTTCTGTGCACGGCAGCTGTATGCTCACATCACATGTCATATCCGTGCTAGTGTATTTAAAGCTACCTCAAGTATTGGTCAGTTGTGCTGTCGTCTGGTCTGTTCATGCATCTCAATTTCCTTTGACTTTGAAATGCAAGGCCAGATGTTGTTCCAGCACAGTTGTCTAATGCTAAAGATCAATTTTGATATATGCATTTCCACTCAACCGTCCTGTTATGGCGTAGGCTGGGTGCAGTTTAGGGGAGGGTGCTCCTGCCCCACTGTCCATCTTGAACATGTTTTCCTGAAATTAACACCCCATTTTCAATGCTGACCAGCTTGCCCTTTGCTTCTCTGTTACCCGCTGCTGGGACAATGGCATCCCAAGTGCAGGGGTGAAGTCACTGTGAGGCATGGTTTTTGGAGTCAAAGTTTTGTAAGAACTTGGCCAGCTGTCCCCTTGCAATAGACATGCCAATTTATTTTCTCTCAAGAGAAATTGAACAGAAAAGTATATTCAGCTTGTAATTTGAATAAGAGTTCTCCACTTATCTGATTTAGCAGTTGTTATTATTCATCTGATATGAATAAGACTCTTTGCTTATAACTTAGAGCACATAGTCCTGCAAACCTTATTAATACAATTGCCTTACTGGACTGGAACCAAAGCTGGTAAAGTCAACAGAAGGCCTTTTAGTGAATTTAGTGGATTTTACATGAGTCAGGTTGATAGGTTTAGGCATAGTTTTTAACACCTTTATGCATGAGGCTGCATGAAGCTGGAACACTCTGTTCCTCCTGCAGTTGAACTCAAAGGCTGAAGGGGAACCTGTTGTAGTTGGGGAACATCACTTCATATTGTGACCTGTGCACATATGTAGGACTCCATATCCAGCTTCCAAACAGTATGAAGGTCTCTAAGCTGCACTGCTCTGAACACAGCAACTGGTAAAATTTTTTGTGCAGTCTTAGTCAGTCTAGAAATCTCATGTGGTCACCATAAGAACGCATCAATTTACTTTCTAATAAAAATTGAAGAAGCAACAAATTATGCTGTGGTTTACCAAGACAAGAGAAAGGAAGTTATTGACCCAGCCCTCTAGAGACTGCCCTAGTTCTTCATCAGTATCATATGTGTTATGGCTCAGATAGGCTGTAACAAGGATGGTAAAGCGAAGGCTGAACTAAGTCAGTTGTAATATTGAAAATAAAGAGACGAATAGAAAAATTAAACAGTAAGGGTTTTTTTACAAAAAAAAGAAAAGCTTCTATATATAACAATTGAGAACTTCACATTTTTGAGACTTCCTTACTATATGCCACAAAGTTTAAAATTGTTTTGGATCACAGTACCATGTCATAGTATAATTTCATTGCTACTGTTGTGTTTTCGTCCAGGTTTTCCTTCCAAGAACACATCTGCATGTGTATAGTGTGGTGCCTGCTCTGCAAGTATAAACAGCATGTGTGCTAGCTGCATGTGAATACTTAATCAGCATCATCAGATCTGCTGCTGCATTAGGCCTGATACCCAAGAATTCTAAAAGCTGTGTAAAAGTTCTTAAATTCTATCCAGACAAAATTTCCAGACAGAACAAGAAAATCCAGGCAAGTGATTGCTCTGACTATATTGAATAGCTGCCTATTTTGTGTTTATATTCTAGTAAATTAGATAAGTTACCTTCTTTGTAGAAGGAAGCAAACACTGACCTTTACACAGTTTGAAAATGAAAATACTACAGCTTATACTGACAGTAATTTATCCACCTCTGCCCATATCAGTAGAGCTATTCTGGATCTATACAACCATTTTTCAGTTCAGAATCAAGTTCAAGTCAGAGCAGTGATAAAGTGCATATGCATAACTACAGATTAAGCGTAATGAACTGGGCTATTTTTCTGTATTCTAGTTACCAAATGACAGTATTACACATTATTTTTTATTTTTTCACAGAAGGACTCTCCACATAAAAGAGTTAAATGTCATAGCCACTGGATGCAGGAAATCCAAGGATGATATTAAAAGGACATACAGAGCAATTTTTTTGCCATATAACTCTAAGTACTTGGCTTCATCTGGAACTGCTATAGCAACAAATACCACCAATGTCTTTTTTGTAGCCGCATTTCCTGAGATCAACATTGCTGCTGCCAAATAGATGGTCAATAAGGTTATAAATGTATGTCCCCTTTACATCAACCATATTATCATTGCAATATATTAGGTCAGGTACTCTGTAGGTTTAAGTCAGGACAGCTCATAGGATACTCCATCAGCTTCAGAAAAATACAGCCTCCTACAGTGTACAAGGGTCTGGCCCCAGCCCATTACCTTATAGCAGTGTGGGGAGTGGGACAGTCTAATCATGAAATAAGATTCCAGTGTTGAAGTAGCTTGTGTTTTCCAAACCCTTCCTCAACATCTTCAAGGCTTTCTTTTTCTCACTCATCCAGGAGAAAGACAATGATGATTGAGTCTTCCTATTCATTAGAAGTATCTTCACATGATATATAATGTTAGAAACTATTTTAACCTTTTATTTTACATGGAGAAGATATATTTGTATTTGTTCTCCCTTTGGTTACATTCAGAAAAAACTTTTTTCTAAAGAAAGAAATAAAGAACAAACTTACACCCATAAAAACTTGTCAAATCTTTAGCAGCTTCCAGATGCACTTTGTTAACGGAAATAATAGGAGCTTGCATCCGTTGTGTCATATCTGTGAGACATCACGCTGCTTCTTGGATTAAGCCAATTTAAAATGTATCGAATGCTGCTTTGTTGGTGTCATATTTAGGTCTCTTTCCTCAAGAACAGTGTTCAGTATCTTTCCTGCAATAATTTTTCTTTGATTTTTTTCTATTCCTCTACCAATCCCAAAAGTAAGCCATGCTGCTTTCTGTTAAGAGAGCTACTTGGATCCATCTAATGCTGTCTTCTTTACATGCAGTAAAATGGCCATTGTTCCAGGCTCACTCTTTCAATCTTTCTGACAAATAAACTCTAGATATTTCCCTCTTCCATAGGCTGTAGTTCATCAGGATCTCGATTTAAAAAAATCTATTGTGTGTTGCTCATGTGACACATAATTAAGAGCCTAAAATGGTTTCATCTTCATTTTGAAACGTATTACATCAATATGTACTGCTGAAAACCAAAACCTTTTCTCTCACTATTAATCTGACACTGAGTTCATGCAGCCTTTAATTCATAAATAACTACTATTTTCTCTGTCCACCCAAGCCAAAAAGGCACAACAGGAAGAGAGTGCCTGCAGTGTTCTGTCTCTGATCTCCCTAGGATGCTTTGACTTTCAGGCTTGGGCTCACAGCTGGACTGCAGCACCAGTCACTGCCGGAGTCCAGGACCCACAGCAAAAAAAACACAATTTGCACACAAACACACCTACGTGGTAGCAAACTGTTCTGCAATCAGCCCCTAAATTTGAAGTAGTTGTGACAACGTAGACATCTGAACTCCACTGGCAGATCTGTCACCTTTGAGTGCAATAGACTTGGTGTCACTATGGCTGTGACAAACCATCCAGACATGCTCAGACACTGGTTATAATCACATGCTGTAACCACTTCTCTTGCTATTTGCAAACCTATTGTTCCTGAACTCCAGAAAAACAAAAAGGGGTATTATTTTAGGTAGTAAAAAATTGTCTAATTTTAGTCACATGAGCAAAAAGAATGTAGAAAAAATGGAACAGAAATGCAACCATACACTGGGGGCTTGGGCTCAGGGACTCTATTTCTCTTTAAACACTTATAAATACCTAGTCATGTTAAAAGCATTTAAATTCCCTGCCAGAGTTGTATGTACACAATATAGTCCGAATGTCATACTGAGCTCTTAGAAACAAAATGTAAGCAGACCTTTTCAATTAGCAACAGTGGGGTTCTCAGAAATCAAATACTAAAGTGCAGGCCTGTGAAAGCTGTAGGGCATCATTGGGGTTTATTTATTTCCTGGTGTGACATGTTGTCTGAGAACTACATTGACACTGCTCCAACTTAGTGGTTGAAGGAAATAGTAAGACCTTCATTCTCCCCATACAATAAGAAGCAAAGTGGTGAGTAACTTAGAAAATGGGCAGCAGTAGAGTGGAGAAAAGTGAGCTCTTCACATGTCTGAAGAAGCCAGCAACTGTTGGGGTCTGATGGTAAAAGGACAGGGAAGAAGATGGTGCAATTATATGGACTAGAGATATGAGCTTTTCCAGAGCAAGTGAGGGCACAATAGGTAAAGTCTACACTTCAGCCTCCACCTGAGGTGATGCTGCTCCTCCCGTCCACCTCAGTTTAGATTGAAGATTCAAAATCCAGACCTAAGGGATTGCTCTTTTCTCTTTGATAGGCCACTTTGGATCCGGACAGGCTGAGTCAAGGGGCTGAGGTCATTTGTATGAGGTCAAAATAAGACAATGTGTCAAGTCCTGGACTTGGGTCACAATAATCCCATGCAGAGATACAGGCTATGAGAAGAGGGACAGGAAAGCTACCAGCAGGATGCCAAGGTGCTGGTCAACAGTGGCTGAACATGAGCCAGCAGTATGCCCAGGTGGCCAAGAAGGCCTATGGCATCCTGGTTTGTAGCAGAAATAGGGTGATCAGCTGGACTAGAGAAGTCCTCTATACTCAGCACTGGGGAGACCACAGCTCGAGTAGTGTGTCCAGTTCTGGGCCCCTCACTGCAGAAGAGGCATTGAGGTGCTAGAACATGTCCAGAGAAGGGCAAAGGAGCTGGGGAAAGGTCTGGAGCACGTCTTACTTGGAGTAGCTGAGGTAGCTGAGGGTGTTTAGCCTGGATAAAAGGAGGCTCATGGGGGACCTTATTGCTCTCTACAACTACCTGAAAGGAGGTTGTAGTAAGGTGGAGTCTCTTCTCCAAGGAAACAAGAGACAGGGAAAGACGACAAAGCCTCAAGCTGCGCTGGGGAGGTTCAATTTGGACATTAGGAAGAATTTCTTCACTGAAAGAGTAATTAAACTTTAGATGCCCAAGGTGGTAGTGGAGTCACCATCCCTGCAAGCATGCAAGAAACACGTGGATACGCACTTGAGGACATGGTTAGTCGTGAACATGGTGGTGTTGCTGGGCTGATGGTTAGACTTGTTAATCTTAAGGGTCCTTTTCAGCTTTAACAATTCTATGATTCTGTAAATGAGACTCTACCTTGGAAGCTAGAGAATCCAAAGGCTGGAAAACTCTTAGGAAATAAACTCCAGAAAATGACTAGAACACAAAGGGAAAAAGTGCATGGATAATCAGCAAATTTGAAAGACAGATACAGGCAACTGGGATGTTTCTTTTCAAGAGCAGTTCTCATAAACAAAGGGGCTGAAACCTTCTACTCACTCCTATCTGTGTAAATAAATGAAAGGGGAGGTTACAATTCCCTCCCAGCCTGGCACTATCTGGTAGGTACAGCAGATGCTGTCCTTCCTGACCTCCACACTGCAACACAGCAGCTGAGCCTGAGACATAAAACTACTTGTGTGATAGTTGCTGCTCCTCCCATGCAACTGGGCAGAGAAAGCATGGGCAGAGAAGGAATAGTACAGCTAAACTTTTCCCCTTTGAATTGGATGAAGCATGAAGGAGAAAGGCCTCTATACAAGCAGTGGCTGTATTGTTCCTCCCTTTCTCCCTTGAACAATGGATAATGATCACTTAGACTACACATAGACTCTTGCAAATTTTGTCATGCTTGTAGGTTATTAGGTCTGTGAGACGTCCTTTACTTCACCAAGATGACTCAGCTCTCCATTTCTTCCCTTGGAAGTCTGTGTAGCTCAGTAACTGTTCAGGTAAAATGAATGTATTTCCAGTTGGTGGATTACAGGATCTTCAGTGTAATGAGTTCATCTATTAAAGAGTGAGAGCCATCATTTCAAAGCAAGCTTCATATTGTGCAGTTGCCTAAATTATGCTCAGTGCATAATCAAGTTAATGGCATACCCAACACAAATCACTAGGGGGAAGGAACAGCAACAAAAAAATGTTAGTGATGGTTGCATGCAAGAAAGTGGTACTGGTATTCAAAATACCATATTATGGCTTTATCACCCAGAGAGTCAGAAAATGCTATGCAGAGACAAGTGCGAGAATGTTTAGCACAGCCTTTGCCTGTATTTGTACAGACAAACTGTGCAAATATAAAACAATTTTAAAAAAAGATAAAAGAAACTACAAGAGAAGATAAAATCCACTTTCTTTGCAAGGCAAAGATGAAGGTACATGGATATAGTCCTGAAATGGTTTTAGAACAGGGAGATTTGAGAGGCACACTCAAAAAGAAGATGTAAGAAAGCGAGAAAGTGAGTGCCAGAGAGCAGGACCAGTGAAGAGCAAACTCCAGGAAGAAAAAACTAGAGCCAAGTCTGTAAATGTGCAGGGTACGTAAGGTCAGAAACATGAAACAAGTCTAAGGAGAGTGTTAAAGACAGGGAGTCAAAGACAAAGGTAAAGGAACTAGCTCAGAACTACAGCTCTATTGAAAAGTTATAGGAGCTCCAACTCCCTCAATTTTTAAAGGAAACATTTGGGGTGACACTTTGCACATTATAAAGCTTCAGCTCCTGAAGTTCCATGATCATGTGAAAAATTAAGGATTTAATTTTAAAACACAGTTCCTTGCTGTAGTTTAAATTGGAGGGGGGAAAAAGGTGTTTTGCATAAATTCAAAAGAATCCAACAGTAAAAGGCAATCTGTCGGAAAGAAATTGATTCTTCTGGGCATTTTTTACATGATTTTAAAGCCAATATATTATTTCTGAACATTCATAGTCCCCTTGCTTTCCCAGACCCAATTTGAGGACAGCAACTCAGGGGAGTCAGGAGAAATCTTTCCAGTCCTGTTTAAACCCCCTCACAGCCCAGTGAGGACTGTGGCAGTCTCACCTGATGTTACACAGATAAATGTTTTACATTGGAACCAGAAATACATGTTCTAAAATAATTATCTGGATAAAAATCATAGGATCACAGAATGGTTTGGGTTGGAAGGGACTTTTAAGGGTCATCTAGTCCAACCTCCCTCTGTGAGAAGGAACATTTTCAACTGCACCAGAGTCCTGTCCAACCTGACATTGATTGTTTCCAGGATTGGGATATCCACAGCCTTTCTGGGCAACCTGTTCCAGTGTTTCACCACCCTCATCATAAAAAATTTCATCAAGTTCAGGTTCAGGGGGCAGGGAGCTAAAGAGCACAGGAATGCGCAAGAGCACATATTGTTTGTGCTGTGGACTACACCTGGTGCAGATCCTGGCATAGCATGGTGGAGAGGACACCAGAGCAGGGTAGAAAGTCAAGTTTGATGGCTACCTCCATCTCTTTGCTAAGGAAAGACTAGAAAGACCTGAGACACAGAACAGTGTAGTTTGTGAAGGGCTGAGCTAGCCAGTTATTTATATATAAATATTTTTCACAGTCAGCCCTTTCACAGTCTTACTACACTGGTAATCCTTGTGTCTGTCTGTTAGCACTGAGGCTGGGACAATGAGTTTAGCCATAGCACATCTCTGGCTGACAGGAATTACCAACCTTGTCTTGCTGCTTTCGGTCATCTCAGGCATGTCCTTAGTGTACCCAGCTGAAACAAGTGGCTCCACCGGATGAAAACCATCATGTAAGGTTAAATTCCAAATCTTTAGCTATGGAACAGGATGACGCCGACTTACTGTATTGGACATTGGAGCTGAGCTTCTAAGCTTAGCAAGATTAGTATCAGCTCTGTATCCAGCACAAGGAGACTGAGTTTGTCTGGAGCATGACTTCTTTTCACCTCAAGGCAATGTGCAGAAAATCAGACTCAGTGCAGGGAAGCCATGGTCTTGAAGAAAGAGCTGAAATGTGTTTAGATGTCAGTACTCTGAGACATGAGTGACATAGCTACAACTGCAGCAGCCTTGAGTATGCTATAGAACAGCAGAAGCAGCTCGTACATTCTTGAGTATTTAGAAATAGAATGATAGGCTAGAGTGAGTGTTGATTCTTGTTTGCACTGTGATAAAAATCAGGTAGCTTTATGCTTAATGCTGCACATATGTATAGTCTGCTTCCATTCCAGCTTTGCAAAATGCAGCAAATGTGTGATATGAAATAATATTGTACAGATGGAGAGATAGACTGGAGTTTATTCTTTTTTATAGACACAGTTTTCACTCAAAGAACTACCTCAGCTTCATTCTCACATTCCGAAGTCAAGTAGATAAATTAGTGCAGGAGAAAAGTTTCCTGCATTTTGTAGTTTAAAGAGTCCCATCTGCCCTTGGGAAAATACCTATTTTAAAAAATATTTCCATTTTCCAAAACAACATTTTGAAACTAACCAAAGTGCTTATTTCAAAATGTCAAAGCTTGGTTCTAAATTTCTGTTTTAACTCAGATTTAATTTTCTTTAATGCAACAAGGAAATACCCAGAGAGAAAATGTAAATCTTTTCTTGATCTTCGGTTTTACGGAAATCTGCAAAAGAGTGAACTCTAAGGATAATTCATAGTTTGAGAACATAACATTGTTTCTGTAGCACATAATTAGTTTTTCTGTTATGATTTGTGTCCTTGTTATTTCTTTTTTCCCTTTTAATGTTTATATTACATAGTATTAAGGAAATAATAATCTATCCAATATAACAGACAAACACAGATTTAGATTAAAGCCAGTGGGAAGTTTGCCATCAGCATTGATAAGGACAAGGTGCAGCCTCCAGGTCATTGTCTTTATAATTTTACGTTACCAGTGTGGTTCGGCCAACTATTTGAACATCACCCGATTCACAAAATGATGATGCAGGATATTCAGATGCCAGCATTCTCAAAAATTCCGGCCATCAGAGTGTGAATTCATCAGTGAAAAGCATCTCATGTTGTGACTGGATTTAAATCACTAGAAAAACTTGTGTATTTTATTAGAAAAGCAAACCTAGGAATATGATCCATTTTCATATTTTACTAGAGAATTTGTATTACTGTTTCCTGTTTCTTTATTCTTCCTCTGCAGCAATGAACTGTTTTATTTTTAGCTCTGAGGTATTCATGTCATATAAATTTTATTTTTTTCATACCACATCAGCTGTTATTTCTTTTGTTATTGCACTGCATTTTATATACTAGATTCTCCAATTCTCACACACAGGACATGAGACAGAGACAAAAGAGTGAATCCTATCCACAGACCAAATTTTTCATTGAGTACAAAGTCCATAAAACTGTGGGTGGTGTAATTGTATAAATAATTTAACAAGCTGTGCTGGGGGCTGCTCTGCAGGAGAGTTGGGCCATCAGTGGGTCTTCCTCAGTGTCTGTGGCACCACGCAGAGCAGGAGATGTGCTCTGCAGGCTGCTGACCACCTCTGCTGCTGCCACTGTGCCCTCATGATCTTGCCCTCGCAGCAGCTCTTGGTTCCCCTGGTGTTCTGGCAGCTCTGGGGACAGCTGGCTTTTGCTGTAGTCTTCCACCACCACCAAGGGCACTGGACATACAAGGTCCTCTTCCCAGATCTCATGGCACTCTTCTTGGGCACTGTTGTATTGACAGTCCTCCTGTGCTGCCAAGGTCTGTAGCTCACAGGGGACATGAGCTTCCAGCCACAGAGCACCTTCTGCAGTGCCAGGATGGCCTCTGTCCCCTCCAGAAGTGTCAGCTGTGGCTGCCCAAGGTGGACCAAGGTGTTCAGCTGTCAGACAAGAAAGGAGAGAGGGGTGTTTCTTGAGGAGCTAGCTCTTCCACAACAGGAGGAAGAAGTTCTTTATGCCCATGGTGGCAAAGGACTGGAAGAGGCTGCCCAGGCAAGTCATGGAGTCTCCCTCTCTGGAGACATTGCAAACCCACGTGTCCATGTGTGTTCCTGTGGAACCTGCTCCACCTGAGCCTGCCCTGGCAGGGGTTTGGGCTAGATAAAATCCAGAGGTCCCTTCCAAGCCTATCAGTTCTGGGACTGTGGGATTAGGAAAGGTTGCCTGGCTTCCACCAGCAAATGCCTGCCAGGAAAGTGGCAGAAGCAGCGGAATGCAATTGCTGAACATACACTGTCTGTCAGATATTTAATATTTTTTTCCAAGGGAATGAAGTTAGTTTTATTCTACACCCAAGCTGTTAAAAATACACACACACATGAAGACACACAGCAGCATATGATAGCAATAAAAGATGAAAGTGCATTCTGCATTAGCTGTACTAGCTCCGGCTGACTCTCCTTGTTTTGGTCATTGCATCAGTGCATCATTGTTATAGTCTCTAGATTTCTAGTCATTTAAATACAAAAAGCCAACAGGTAATGTTACTACTGGAAAATGCATGTGAAAGGCAGCTTCAGTACTTGGGGTAACATCTGATCTCCTCTCCCTCCTGCGCTCTTAAAGGCACAGGGTGTTAGCCCAGGGCTGTGGAAGGTTCCTGCTCTCCTGTACACAGATGCTGGGAGGCTGAATTTGTTGCTACATGCAGCTGTTTCTGTGCTGTAATGATAATCAACAAATGAAGATCTGAATGTTAAGCCCAGCATATGGAAATGGAAGTTTCTTTCAGCGTTCAGGAGTCCAGGTGGGGTTTTGGACACACAGAAGATGTGGTTCTCTTCTGCCTAGAGAAGCCCAGCTGTTACACATGAGCAAAGACACTCCATGCCAACATTGTACCAGGACTCCAGAGAGGAGTCCAGTGCTGCCCAAACTTGTCCATGCACAGTCCCTCTTCAGCCAAGCTTGAGCAAATTTCTCTGTGGACACTTGTATTTCAGTTCAACACAAGCAGTTTACTGGGGCAGGAAACACAGATGGCTTGCAGCAAAGCAGCCCTAAGCACACGTTTCACTGCACTGGTTTAAGATCATGCTATGAAGAAGGCTTGTCTGACCAAGAGGGTCACTGACTGGTGAGGGAATTGCAGTATCTTAGTTATCTCATGTTAATTCCCCTGGGTGCTCATCTCATTTACTCCCTGCAAAGGAGATAGAACACATTGACAGATTATCACCTCATCACCACAATGCACTTGAAGTGCAGAGAAACCCCTGTGGCACTCAGCTGGATGTTCTGATATCATCAGAGGACATCTCGAAATCACTCTGCATGTCACCTCCCACCCTGAGCCCTTTGGATAACTAGTTCAGCTTTGGCAGAAACAATAGAAGCATGGGATCTACTAGACTGATTCTCTTGTGCAAAGTGACCATCAAATAATAACAGGAATTCAGTGACATTTGTTGCAAAGGATAGTGCCCCTGAAGTCTTCTGTCTCATACTTCTGTCCGTATTTAGAGAAAAAAATCAAGTAGAGCTGTTACAGATTTGGTCTCTGTGTGCAAGAGCTAAGTTTTGTTCTCAGTCTGATTTTCCATGCCCTGCCCCCCTTTCCACTGTTGCCTATAGTTGGTAAAGTGCATAGTGTTGTTCTGTTAAACAGCTCCTGCACAACAGTCTGACTTTGTATTCTGCATATCCATAGCATCGTGCAATGAGAGGGGGCATTGTGCTGCCAAGAGCTGCTGGTTGGAAAAATACTTGTGATCATGTATAGTGCTATTGTTGTTCAATATCACTGCTTGATCAGCAAAGCTGTATCCTAGCTTCTTCTACAACATTTGAGGAAAACATGTATGTCAGAGAGGGGGCTCAGCAATAAATCTGCAGTAGCTTCAGAGCTGGTGAACGGCAGAGTCCTGTACGAGATACAAACTTTACCCCCTTCAAAGGAGAAGAGGCACAGGAAGGTTTAGAAGAACTGAGAGTTTTAATTTCCTTTTCTGTGAACATCGTGTTAAGTGTTGAGAAGGCACTTGCCTAGTGCACTGCAAAGCTGATTGAGACTGTAGAAGTCAGTATCCTGCAGGAGATGTGGAAAAGACAGCAGTCATCAACCACAGCAGTGGACTGGGCAAGGCATTGAGAGGCCAAAACAGCAGCTGAGCACAAAGATATAGAAGCTGTGAGGCAAGATCTGAGCTGTGAACTTATTTCAAAGCGAGGGTTAGATGTTTAAATTGCAAATAGTGGTGAACAAGAAGAAACCTTTGGATGTGGGGTTAAGCTTAGCAATGAATAATCACAGGTGAAGGATCCATATCAGTAAAACTCGAGCTCACAGAAATGTCTTCCCCCCAGGTCAACTAACAATTCATCTATCTTCATTTGTCCTTCAAGAGTGTCTGGTTCAACCCATATTATAATCATTACAATCCCACACTGAAAGCCCCATCTACCAGAGCCATGAGATTAACCCAGCAGTGTTTCTGTGTTTCTGTTGAAAATAAGTAAGGACATAGCCCTTGTAGTAAGAAAGAAAGCTTGTAAACATGAAGATAACTGATAGAAGTGGCCAGAAATGGTAGTAATGAATCATATGACCTAACCTTGTATTTCAGTGACAGTCCTTACTTCAGCCCACTGGATGTGTCAGGAAAAATCATCCCACAGTGCTGTAGGACAAAAAGGGTTCAAAGGGGCCCCCAGGAGAGAGGCTCACAGGACTGAGAGAGGCCTCCTATATCCTTTTTCCTGGGTATTACAGGCAATGTTGGAAGAAAACTTCATTGTGATGACACCAACCTTTCTTGGGTACCAGGGAGGACTGGCTACCAAGAGATTCATTCCTTTGAAAGAAAGTGAATTGTTATGCATGTTTTGTTGTGTTTAGAAGAGCCTTTCTACTTGTTCTCACTCTGCTGTAGAAGAAAACGTCCTCAGATCAGTTACAACAGTCTGTTTGTGGATGTTTTTTACTATCTTCATAGAGCTATTTTATGTGCAGTGCATAACTCCAATGTCACCAGAAAACGGTGGACACACTCTCAGGCTGCACCACAGTCCTGACAATTCCCTCCTCCCACTGACCACCATCAGTGGAGCTGAAAGTGTTTTACTAGGAAGGGGTTGCATCAGCATAGCTGATGAGAAAACTGAGCTGTAGTGGCTTTGTGAAAGCCACTCAGCCATGCAGGGTCAGAACTACCCAGTGGAGTCCAGATCTCTGGGGTCTTCTAGGACTGGGTGGTGCCCATGTCTCATCTGTGCCACAGGAGTGGTTCTAGGAATGGCAAGGCCACCTTTGAATCTTTCTTGTGTTGCAGTGAGTTCCCTATCTTTAGCACAGATGATCTAAAGGCAAAACAGGCCCTGGAAAATGTGAATGTAAACATCTGAGTTAATACAAGCATTTGCCTGTAGCTTAGTGAAAGGGTTCTGCTACCTGAAAAACTGCCACAACAGTGCTTCAGTGAGTTATCTGATGCTATGCCTATTCCTTTTTCCGTCTTCTTTCTCCTTTAGAACTGACTGTAACTATTTTGATAATAACCCCTCAAACTGCTTTTTAGCGAAGTCTAGACAAGAACATATCTGTTGAATAAAAAAACAACAAACAACAAAACTGAACCAGCTCAGATTAACCCTGAGTCATTTTGCTAGCAAGAATAGAGGAAATGAGCTATGGCAAAGAAGGATGGAGTGGAAAGCGAGGGTGCTGGAGAATGATACCTCATTTTATTAACATCAAGATAGCCATCTGAGTCGTGGCAAGACACTCAAATTCCTCAGGCTTGTATGGTAGATATGTCTAATAACTGTGGCAGGAATAAACAAGAGGCTACTCTAACACTTGTGCATCATCTGAAAAGTAGTCACATCAGCCCTCATTGTCAAAACTAGTTAAACTAGATACCTAAGTTTACAGTCGGTCTATCTACAACCATTTCCTTAGATACCTAAATACAATTTAATTTCACCCACTTTCACTGGAACATAAAACTCACAATACCTGTCCATATTGTGTTCTCTGGGTAAAAACTAAACTCAAAACCAAAAAGAAGAGTCTTATTCAACAGGAGCACCGTTTCCCACTTTTGTTTTCTAATGCAGCAATACAAACATCTTACTTTGTGATTGATTATGGATGTACATCTGCTAGTTACACAGTGCAATGAAAGTTAAATCTTCACCCGATGGACTTAAATGGAGCTTGCAAGAAGCAACATAAATAAAATGTATTATTCATTTGTTTGTTGCTTATTTGCTGTTAAATATATAAGAGTTTGCAGTTGAAGTGGCTTATGATCTCAGAGTGCAATAAAAATGAAATCAATGGCAAATATGCCCAACATTTGAAAACAATTCTTTATGCAATAAAACATTATTTCCTATGGTGCCTTTCATACCAACTATATCCCAATAGGTTATGCATACTGAGAGAATAAAATACCGGTTATGCATACTGAAAGAATACAATTACAGAACTAGTAAATAAAAAGGGGAGAGTAAAATTGAAGACATATTAGGAGACAAGAGGAGAAACGTAACTAGGATGCTACAAAGCAAATGTTTCTCTTACTTAACTTCATTAAAAGATGTTGGTGCATAATGATTTACTTGGTGAGATCCTGTTGTAAGTGGTAAAAAACCCAGCATACTCTATTTTCAAAGGCCACAATCATAGAATCATAGAATCAGCCAAGTTGGAAGAGACCTCAAAGACCATCAAGTCCAACCCTACTGTGTTTACTGGACCATGGCACTAAGTGCCACATCCAGTCTCATCTTGAAAACCTCTAGGGATGGTGAATCCACCACCTACCCAGGTAGCCCATTCCAATGTCTGATAACTCTTTCTGTAAAACACCTCTTCCTACTATCCAACTGCTGGTTGCCTGGGAGAAGAGACCAACACCCACCTGACTACAACCTCCTTTCAGGGATTTGTAGAGGCCAATAAGGTCTCCCCTGAGCCTCCTCTTCTCCAGGCTAAACAGCCCCAACTCCCTCAGTCTCTCCTCATAGCACTTGTGCTCGAGTCCCTTCACCAGTCTTGTTGCTCTTTTCTGGACCTGCCCCAACACTTCAATATACCTCTCGAACTGAGGGGCCCAGAACTGTACACAGTATTCAAGGTGTGGCCTCACCAGCACCAAGTCCAGGGGCAGAATCATCTCCCTGGTCCTGTTGACCACACTGTTCCTGATCCAGACCAGGATGCCAATGGCCTTCTTGGCCACCTGAGCACACTGCTGGCTCAAATCAGCAACAGTTTATCAGCTGCTGCATTGGAGGATAGGCTAATATTTAAAGGGTGTTGAATCAGACCCAAAAAAGCTAATGGAAGGCTTTTGCATTCACTGTGTATTGGATCAGGCTTGAGTGTACATATTAAACTGCTAAGATACATCTCTTTTTCTATCTAGATCTCTACATCAAAAGAACAAACCCCCAAGAGGCTTTTATCAACAATGACAACAAATCACCAAAGAAAGATAAAAACTCTTTTAGCTCTGCAAACCTGAAGCCTCTCTAGCACTTTTTACCTGAGTGTCATTTCACAAGATAATTGGAAGAAAATGTGTTTTCAAACTAAAATAAACTCAGTTGGGTATAAAAAAGAAAACTGTTATGTTCTTCTGAAATACAAAATGCAGAGGGCATTGACTAATTGACACATTACCCCCACTAGGCAATTTTTTTTCCAATATGGAAGTTTAAGTCCTCCACATACAATGGAAAAAGAACGATCCATTACAATGGAAAACAACAAACATAATATCTACTCAGAGAGAGACCTGAGCAGAATGCAGAATGAAAACAAGTGTTGAAAATATTGTCCTTACACTAATATATTTCTGAATCAAACTCTACTTTACAAAGTCTTGAGATAGACTCTATTTTTTATCTGACAGAACAAGTATGTTTACAGATACTTAAAAAGATTACAATACTATAGCCCCTTTTCTTTTTTACCTGTTACACTAATTTCACAGATAATCAATAATGGTTTTCAAACATTTATGAATGTACCAGATTTAAATACAAAATGTACAAGCAAGAGGCATTTTTAATGCAAAAAAGAGAGAGATTCTATCTTACAGGAGTGGATTAAACACTTTAAGAAAATCATGTCTGAGAAAATTATTTCTAGGATTATATTCTGAAGGTAAAAATGAGAGGAAGTAAAAAGTTATTTAAAATAAATTGCAGTACTGTCATAAGGAATGGTGATAAGGAGCTAAGGCAAAAATGGAAGATGTTTGCCCAGTGGAAGCAAGGTCAGGTGACGTGGGAGGAATACAGAGATGCTGCTCCCCACTGTAGGCAGAAAATTCATGTGGCCAAAGCTCAGTTGGAATTGAAGCTGTCCCCCAGAACCATGGGATATAACAAAAAGAGTTTTAACTACAGTAATGGCAAAAGGCAGCGCAGAAATTACATCAGGCCATTACAGAATGAGGATGGTCACCTCACGAACAGGGACATGGACAAGGCAGAGTTGTTTCTTGTTTTCTTTGCCTCTTGCCTCTTCAACACTGATTACGGACTAAGGGGGTCCCAGTGCCCTGAGCTGGAGGAACATGACTGTGAGAATGATAAACTCTTAGTTGACCCTGAAGTTTTGTAGAATTTTCTGCTCCAGCTGGATCCCTATGAATCTATGGGGCCTAATGGGATTCATTTGAGAATACTCGAAGATCTGGCCTCTTGCAATGATTTTTGAACAGTCTTGGGAATCTGGAGAGGTCCCAGTCGACTGGAAGCTGGCTAAGATCCAAATTTTCCAGAAGTGCATGAAGGATGACCCTGGAGACTATAGGCCTCTGAATCACACTTCAGTGACTGGGAAGATGATGGAGAAGATTATTTTGGGAGATACTGAAAAACACCTGAAGGTGCAGTCATTACTCACAACTAGCATGGCTTCATGACAGGAAAGTCCTGCTTGTCAAACCTGATATCTTTTTATGACAAGGCAATCCACCTAGTTGATCACAAGAAGCCAGTTGATATAATCTTTTTGGACTTCAGTTAAATTTTCTATACTGTCACTCACAGGATCTTTCTGGACAGAATGTCCAGCACACAGCTAGATAAACACATTGTGTGATGGGTAAGCAGCTGGCTCATGGGTCAGGCACAAAGGGTTATAGTGAATGGAGTTTCATCAGGCTGGTGACTGGTCACTATTGGAGTTTGCAGCGCTCTATCTTAGGCCAGGTGCTCTTCAACATCTTCATAAAGGACTTGGATGCAGAACTCACAGGAATACTAAGTAAGTTTATAGATTATACAGAACTGGGTGGAGCTGTTGACTCCCTCGAAGGCAGAGAGGCCTTGACAAATTAGAGGACTGGACAATCACCAGCTGCATGCAATTTAACAAGACAAGAGACAGATTCTGCACCTGAGATGGGGCAACCCTGAATGAGACTGGGGTATGAGATGCTGGAGAACAGTGCTGCAGAAAGGGACACCTGGGGGTTCAGGTTGATTACAAGTTGAATATAAGTCAGCAGTGTGCTCTGGCAGCCAGGAGGGTCCTGGGGTGCATCTGGCAAGGCACTGCCAGCCAGTCAAAGGAGGTGATTGTCCCACTGTGCTCTGCATTGCTGTGGCCTCACCTTGTGTCCTGTGTGCAGTTTTGGGCAGCACAATATAAGAAGGATATAAAACTATTAGAGAGTGTCCAAAGGAGGCTATGAAGATATTGAAGGGCCTAGAGGGGAATATGAGGAGCAGCTGAGGTCACTTGTTCAGCTTGGAGAAGAGGAGACTGAGGGGAGATCTCATAGCCGTACATAACCTCCTCACAAGGGGAAGTGGAGGGGCAGACACTGATCTCTTCTGTCTGGTGATCAGTGACAGAACCTGAGGAAATGGCATTAAGCTGCATCAGGGGAGGTTTAGGTTGGATATTAGGAAAAAAGTTTTACCCAGGTGGTGGTTGAGCACAGGAACAGGGTCCCCAGGGAAGTAGTCACAGGACCAAGCCTGACAGGGTTCAAGAAGCATTTGCATAATGCTCTCAGGTACATGGTATAATTCTTGGGGCTGTCCTGTGCAGGGCTAGGTATTGAACTCAATGATCCTTGTGGGTCCCTTCCAACTCCAAATATTCTATCATTCTATGACATAAAAAAATGGTTGCAAATAGCATCAAAACAAATTTAATCTGAAAATCAGAACATTTGTAATCAGAAAAGGAGTAAATGTCTGAGTATGTCCTCCAACAAGACTAATCATGGGTCAAGAATAAAGATGTTCCCAGATGTATCTGGACTGGGACGAGGTGAAATAGTGACCCAGAGGAGACCAGACCTACTACCAGGGAGAGTCCATTCCCACCATTGTCCCACCTTCGAAAATACTACTAAATCCATCTTGGGTCTGTTCAAAATCCTCCTAACTTCAACAGAGTCTTCTTTCCATTTCTGTCTCAACCATCTTTCACAAGTTCTTTTCTTCCTTCGAATTCCTGAATTGCCTTCTGCTGTCCCAGATCTTAGATGGGACAGCCATTTCCTCAAGTGCTCTCTTATCACTACACAAGAAATTTCCCCTCAGCACGCATTGTGCAGTCAAAGCCTTCAGAGAGCCTTTCACCCCAGGCCTGCTAGAACATCTCCCCTGAGATATGGCATAAGTAGAAGTATGAAGTCAAAGAACTCCAGATTTTGGCAGTTACTGCAAGAACATGCTGAAATATGAAAATATTTTTATTTTCCTAAGGGAAGACAACTTTGACTTTGGCTTGGGGAAAAAAGGAAGCACTAAAAGTCTTTTTTGCCAACAAAGAAGATAAGCTTTGCTAGTCTATTTTATTTTAACACTGCGATAGCCATAAAGGATCCTGGACAGTTATTTTGGGTTATCTGGATTTATCTGATTATCTGGGTTTGCACAGACACCCACATCCCCAAAAAGACACCGTGACTTCTGAGAAACATTGCCTAGTTTACCCACACTCTTCATTTGAACTTTGCCAAAGGCTCTGCTGACAATGCTGTGGAAACACAAAGGTATTCCTTCCCATTAAACTACATCAGTCTAAGTGATTTTTGTACTATTTTCTCAAGCTCTAACAGCGGATACTTGAAGGAAGAGCCATTCCAAAGGATGTCACAGTCAAGACTCTTGAACATAAGTTTCCTCCTAGTAATCTACGACCAATTCCTGCAGACTCTTCTCTGTATCTCTTTACAAACTTGAACCATGTAGATACCCTGATGGGTCTTGAAGTGTATTATCAGGTAGAGAAAATACAGTAACCTAATTCCTAGACCTTGATAATCAGTACTGGTAGTCTAACATGGAAAGGCTTAATCAGGTCCAGAGTCTAAGTGAAGCTGGGCAATGTGAAGAAGCCTACACATTTTTAATAATGAGAGCTATTAGTTAGCAGAACAACACACGTAGGATCATAGTGGATTTTGAAGTCTGTCTTGCAGGTTAGGTATCTGTCTAGAAACTACGCTACTCTGGGCAAAAAACTCCTCACCAGTCAACAGCTCTAAAGACCTTTCTAAGTATGTGCCTTAGCGATTGTATGGCCTGTATCTCTGCTCTGTACTATAAAGGATGTCAGACAAAACATTCTTATAGTTCTCTGCATTTATAAAGTAAATTTTAAAAGAAAAATAAAAAAACTTATTAAGCCATTTTGAGCAGTATTCCTACTGCAAAAAAGAACAAAATTAATCTTTTAATTGCAAATGTAATTTAAAACAGATTTTCCCAAATTCAGCTGCCTAGATATCACAGAATGGGAATTCCAGGGCACTATGCTAGCTGTAGAGACAATAATTGCAATGTCTTTTAGCTCACACATCCAGCACTGTTGTCTCTCTCAAAAGCAGGAGCAGCAGCTCTTGGCTGCTGTTCAAATAATAAAGATAAACTGATTCTCGGGCAACTAAAGATCCATATCCTCAGTGGAAGAGTTAATAAGCAGATCATTGTATGCTAAGCAGAGTACATACGTGGGGATTGCAGTTTTACATCTTATACATGTTTAGAGACAGAAGAGCTGGAATTTCAAAAGAAAAAGCCTTATTTAGAAAGGCAGTTCCCTAAAAGAAAGAAAAAGGCCCAAACATTGCTAATAACAAGATATGACCACCTTTGTAAATAACCCTTGTTTATGAGCTGTGCAGAATAGCATTACAGCCTGAGAAGCACCAGGTCCTAAACTGTTTTGTTCATTCATGTCCCCGGTGGTCCAGTTATACCTTCACAACTTGCCCAACTTGAATCCTTGAAGGAAGTCCAGCTTTTAACAATAAATTCCCACTGAAATCTAGATTAATCAATATGTTTTGGAATATTAAGATCACTCTGCAGTACTCTGTCTCAGGCATCAGCATACAGATGAATAAAGCATTTATCTTCAGTAAAACCTTTTATTTTAAAGACGATAAACTTTTGTGGTTGAAAGCAGCTCCAGTGGACCAAAATGAGTGCACTCCCTGGCTTCGTGGGACATCTAGTGGAAGACAAGGGTATTGTCATGGATATGCAGCTTCTGGGACACAGAAGGAGGTAATTCTACAAGCACAACATTAAGCAGCATTGTTGTGAAAAATATAAGGGTACTTGCACCTGTGTGCCTGAAAGAAAAATCAACTGCTATTTTGAGTGTGTTTCCCAGAGCACAAATGCTTTCTGCTCTTCCATTGCAGTCTGGTAGCACACATGCATTAAGATAGGCATTCTGTATGCTAGCTCTGTTGTGCACGTGGTTACATGGTAAAAGGAGTGGTGAAGGTATAGCAGCCCAGGTATCAGCATGGACTGACGACTTCAGCATGTTTGGACAACTTCAGCACGTTCCCAGGCTCTTGTACAGTCTGTATATTCCCATTGCTACTTCTCCTGGCCATAAGAATGTAAATAAGTTATAGTGGGCTGCCTACAGAGTTACCCAATTCAGCATTCCTCTCCAGAAACAGCCCTGAAAGAGTTACAGGCCTTCTCAAGGTACCTTCCCATCCACCAGCCATTCTTGGTGTAGAAACTACTCTAAGACTCCTCTTCGTGTTAAATAGCTTCCCCCCCTCCATTCAAGTAATTAATCCTATTTTTCAATCCATGCTAACTTCTGGTATTCACGAACCTATGCCAATATTTTCCATGCTTCAGAGCCTATGATGAAATTCCTTCTTTTGACCTCAAGTCTGGCACTATCTTGTTTCATTTCATGTCTCCCGGTTCTGATGTTATTATGAAAAAGAATCACAGATTCATTCAATAGTTTGTGTTGGAAGGGACCTTTAAAGGCTATCTTGTCCAACCCCCATGCAGTCAGCTGGGACATCATCCCTAGGTCATGTTGTTCAGAGTCCTGTCCAACCTGACCTTGAATTTTCCAGAGATGGGACATCCACCACATCTCTGGACAACCTGTTCCAGTGCCTCACCACCTTACCTGTAAAAACACTTCTTCCTTATATCCAATCTAAGTAGACTTCCTTTATACCTGTTTCCCTATCACAAGAAGCCCTGCTAATATGTTAATCCCCAAAGATTGGACTCTCTTTCTACATACCTTCTCTGTACTGCTCAGCTTTATAGCTATCTCTTCTTTTCGTCTCCTCTAATGTATCTGGGTTTTTTGCAGGTAGCAGAATCCTAACATATTTAGATGATCCTTGAAATGATGCTGTTACAAATCATGATTCATCTTTGCCCTTGTTTCAGTTTTACTATGTCTTCTCAGTGACAGTACTTCTGAGATGGAAACAGTGGTCAGGATATACTCACATGATGAACTTCTGTAGTAGCATAATGGTATGTCCCTTTTGCTCACTTTTTCATTCCCAGTAACTCTTACTATTCTATGCTTAACTGTCACTGCAAAGGCAGCTGACATTTTCACAGAAACATATTATGAGTCTTATTCCTGGGAGACAGTAATTAATGTTGAATCCATCACTGTATCTGTTTGGTGTTTTATTCTTCAAGTGCATTTTTTCATGTTCGGCAGCACTGGATTTCAGTAGGTATTGTATACTCCAGCCTACCAACAGCATGAGGTCTTTCTTCAGGACAAGCAATTCTTCATAGCCCCTTCTTGGCTTTACTACTGTGAGTAATTTATTATCACAAGCAAAATTTGTCATCCTCTTCTCCTCCATTTTTCAACATCATTTATTCATATGCTAGATAGCACAGGTCCTAGGACAGATCCCCAGAGGATTAAAAAACAGACTTTTATCTCTACTCTATATTTCTACCTGTAACCAGTTACCAATTTATGAGGGACCTTTAATCTCATTCTTTTATTGATTAGGGGTGGGTTTTTTTGCATTCTGAGAAAAGTCTCCTGGAAATGACCACGTGCTCATGTAACCAAGAGCTTCTTCAAAGAATTCCAACACATTCCTAATATACTCTTTTCTTTATGTAAAGTCACACCCATCCTTCTCCACTATACTATGTAAATTCATGTCTCTATGAGATCTAATTTTTTTGCCAAGCTACTAAAATCTTTTTCAGTAAGACTTATTAAAACTCACTAGTCAGCTGTTGCTTGGTTCCTGTGCTGTGGTGCTGACAGGCTTCCCAAATGCCAGATGCACATATCCCTTGAAGTATTGCTAATTACCCACCTCCCAATCACATGCAAGTGTAAGCTTCATGTCCATTATACTGAAATGAGTTTGATGTGAAAATGGCACACAATGAAGATGAGGTCCTACTTTATAGCATCATTCTTGTGAAGATGAAACAGCACAAAGGCTACCTTGCAGTGGTGCCATGGAGCCTGAACTGAACTCCTCTGTACTCTCTGTTCTGTTACACTCTTTAGTATCATCCCTTATACCCTGTGGCTGTCCCAGGCAAGGGCAAGGGGATATCATGATTCAAGAATAGAGGCTCAACAGCAACCATCTTCCACAGCACTGAGACTAGGCTACATTAATGGTGTAATATGTCTGAATGCATACTTGGTATCTCTGGTTCTTTTAAGGCTCCCTCCTTTGTCTCCTAGAAATAACTTACCATTACAGCCAAGACCAGTGGGAACAATCCTAGATCAGAATATGAGGCTTCCTCTGATTTCAGTGAGCTCATAAAACATACATCATGTTAAACACAGGTAAAGGAGAGCAAGGTAAAATGAGAGAGAGCTGTTACCATTCTTGACCTTGAACAATTCTCCTTTTAGTCTTGTGTATTCCAAATCTTCTCTCCAAGTTCACCTGCCCTTAAATCTCTCTTCAAACATGATTTTTTTTTAGATTGAGCTCAAACTTCACTTCTGCACAATTTCTTGTGTTCCCCAGGGTAATACACATGTTGGGATGCTCACCTGTCTTCATGAAACAGCTAATATTGGAGATAGAGCCCTTAATTTTTTGTATGCTGTAAAGTCGAGTAAATGCAGGTGTGTAATTTCCTTCCTTCCTTCCTTCCTTCCTTCCTCCCTTCCTCCCTTCCTCCCTCCCTTCCTCCCTTCCTCCCTTCCTTCCTTCCCTCCCTCCTTCCCTTCTTCCCC
>NW_008662091.1:33139-34447 GCF_000695815.1 Acanthisitta chloris
TGAACAATATATCCTGCAAAGCCCTTTCTCCCATCTTAAAACTGCAGTTCATGAAGCGGGAGAGTTTACCTCAGTTTTAATTATCACTGTAGTACCAAAGTTCAGTAATAAGCACTGATATACTAAGCTTAGGGAAGAGTGCAGCCTGCAAGATCAGCTTTGCATCGTGCTTTGAAGATTGACAACATCTGGCTTTGAAGGACTGCCACAGAAATTCTGGGGTCGTTCAGAGAGGCAGCTCTGACTCCCATTGTGAAAAGTATTCATCTACAGGCAACTACCTAAAGAAGATGAGAATAAAGCATGTTGTATCTGCCTTGTTGACACCAGTCACACAAAAAAAATTGGCTGAAGAGATATATTCAAGTAGTTAATTGAGCATTGCTTTTAATAAGAGACATAAGAGGGCTTTTTAATGCTAGAAGTTTACCATGCTACTGCTAGTAAAGGGGAATTCAGAACATGCCCTCATACATCAAATCTCTGCTATGTTGTTTATGAGCAGCAATTTGAGATCAGGATTGGATTTGCAGAGGTATGTGAATTGTAAACAGTTTGCAGAAATGGCAACCAAGATTCCAGCATGCTTACCGTAGGCCTGGAGAGGTTTCTGAGGCATTATTGTTCTTTAAACTTAATTACCAGGTACAGTTAAATCCTAGGCCAGATTTTTATCTTACATCATGCAAGGAAGGCTGAATTTGATCTTTTGAAGGCATGTCAGTCAGTTGCTGGGAATATCATATGCATGGTCAGCATCAGATATGCTCACTTATGCTATTTCAGCACTGCTAAAGGAATCTCTCTTAATATTTTATGTTCAGCCCTGAGATGAATACAAATACTGTGATGAGGTCCTTGCCTAGCGCACTTTGAAGAAGATTCTTCTCACCAATACGGCTTATTGAAGAATGGAAAATAAGAGCTCTTTTCTAATGCTTTGGAAGCAGCTGAAACCATTCTATGCACTACTACAGTATCAAAACTTGTAAACTCACAAAGTGTATGATTTGGAGAAGCAACAAGACCCATCTATAAAATATGATCAGTTCAATCACAGCAAGTGCAGGATTTAAAACTTTCAGTTCATTCTAAGACCACTAAGGAAAGCAGGTCTGTCATCTTATCAGAAAAGGCTGAAACCCTCCATGTCAACATATTTCCAGACAAAGCATCCCAGGAGCAAAAATGCATATGAAGGTCAACGTTTTCAGTGTTCAGGATCCCAAGTTTTACACAAACTTGCAGCAATTTCTAAAGTTATGAGCTGGCATCATATTAGTGTTCAGAACTTGGGTTGCACCGTGT
>NW_008662091.1:34689-60562 GCF_000695815.1 Acanthisitta chloris
TGGAAAATGAGTTTGACAGCTGAAAACTGTTACGCCAGACCCGCAAGCAGCTTTAAAACACAGCGCGGCCAGAGACACAGTGTGCCCTGCTAGCCGCGCCGGGCAAAGTGCGCTGGGACCGTGGCCAGCAGAGGGGGCAGCTGGTCCACGGACCCACCCCGACTAGCTCCATCCTTCCCCAGCTCCATCCCATCCCAAGCGATCCCGCTGCCTGCTAACTCCCTTTCCCGAGCACTTTTGCCTAAGAGGGAAGATCTGTTTGTGCTGGTTTCAAGAGCTACAGATCGTCCTTCGAAAGATAGATGGCTATATGGGGTGAGAGAAGCCATGTGTGAAAAAAAACAAAAAAAAAAAAAAAAAAAAAAAAAAAGACGCCCAAAAAAACACCGAACCAAACGACAATAAACAAAAAAGCCCCCCAAACAAACAAAACGCCCTTCCCCCCAAAAGAACAAACAAACAACCAAAACCCAAATAAACCTCAAACACACCCCAAAAAAACAAAACCAAACCAAAACAAAACCTGAGAAAAGTAGCAAGGTAACCCCTGAAATAAACCAGCCTAAAAGCACAACAAACCCTAAGGCACACATGGAATGGGGTGGAGGGGTGAACGAGCACAACAGCAGTTGAGCATAAGGCACTGTTTTCTCCACTGATATCCCTCTTATTCGAAATTGAGACAAAACTAGGAGAAAACCTTAGCAGGAGTATTATTACAGAATTCTTGTAGATGTGACAAGCATGTCTAGGGAGGCGATTGTGACCCTCTACTCTGCCCTCATGAGACCCCACCTGGAATACTGCATCCACTTCTGGGTGCCCAGCATGAGAAGGACATGGACCCGTGGGAGTGAGTACAGGAGGCCACAAAGCTGATCAGAGGGCTGGAGGACCTCTCCTATAAGGAAATGTAGAGTGTTGGGGTTTTTCAGCCTGGAGAAGAGAAGGCTCTAGGGACACCTCATTGTAGCCTTTCTGTATTTAACGGAGGTTTATATAAAAAAATTGAGAGTGACTTTTTACATGAGCAGACAGTGATAGGACAAGGAGGAATGGTTTAAAACTAAAGAATGAGAGATTTACATTAGATGCTGGGAAGAAACTTGTACTCAGATGGTGGCAAAGCTCTGCAACAGGCTGCCAAGAAGAGCTGTGGATGACCCCTCCCTTAAAGTGTACAAAGCCAGGCTGATGGGGCTTTGAAAAACTTGGTCTAGTGAGCAGCATCCCTGCCCATGGAATGATCCCCTCCTACCCAAGCCATTAAGTTAACATAAGTTAACATAAGTTAAGTATTAACATAAGTTAATATTAAGTATTAACATAAGTTAAGTATTAGAGTACCTCTTTTCAGCTACTTATAAAAATTTTAACCTTTGTTTTCATTTTTATTACATTTATTAAGGAGACATTTTTCCTAATAATCTGATTAATTGCTACTACTATATGAGAGCAATTTCCAGATATTTTTACATGAGCTTGAATAATTTCAAGGTGATTTGAGGTTTGACTTTCTGTGGTCAAGGTTCTCATATTACTAACACAGACCTTATATTCATTATAACTTCTTGGAAATTAATGGAATTGTTCCAAATTAAAATTATCTTGGTCAGAAAGAAGATCATGTCTTTATACCAGAAAAATAAAGAGTTATTAACGGGATTTTGAATATTCTGTTCTATTATTCTGCTTATGGAGCAGTCTGTCTGGGTCACAGAATTATGCATTTCAGGGTCCAATGTTTGGGTTTTTTAACTGTTGTGTTACTATATAACCCTTGCAATTCTCAGGAACAGATACTGAGGATCAGAGCTGATTACTGCAGTTATGTCTTCAGAAATTCGTAAGAGTTTTCCCCTACAAATGAACTTAAACACTAGCTTTCAAAAGTGTTTATTACCCTATTTACTTCAACAAGTTGAGTCTGAAATATATGGTCAACACCTGACTCCATGAGCTTCAGTGCTGCTGCACTTCCCTCACAATGCCTGAAGTGCAAGAAGCACTATCTGCCAAAACACCTCCAGCTTCACCTCTTGTCTTTAATGTTCTAATTACTGCCTTCTAATACAAAAACGCCTGGGCTTACTGCTACAATCAGACCAGTCAGGTAAAACATTGTAAAGAACCTGTTTTAGGTACAGTATTTCCATCAGGTCTAGAACTGAGCAAAGAATGAAGAATTATGCTTAATTTGAAATCATATATCTCATAGGAGTTGGTCATATGGTTAGGTGCTTCCTAAACTTGTTTCTGATTTAACAGCTCTGGATCTCTTAGTCTTTTTGCAGAGACTGAGGTTGTAATAAAGACTGAAAGGGGTGTAAAACAACAGTCCTAAATATATCGGGAATATCAATAATGCAGTATGTAATTCTTTTGATTAGTACTGGCTTTCACAATAATTTGTGGTACCCATGCAGAGAACAGAAGAAATGCTGGATACAGCCATTGCATGCATTGTCTTTCTCGGTCACACTGCCCACTCCAGTCTGTCTCAATTTTTTCAAATGCCAATTAACAGGTGTGAGAAATGCTACTACTTACCCAGGGACTGATGTCTGCATAATAGTGATACTATCTTGGCAATCCAGTCTGCAGCATAAATATCATGGTGTTTGAGCCCTTGGGGCCTGTGGAGTTTACAACTATGCTGTCAAGATCTCTTCATTGGGATAGTCCTTGAAGTCCTGCCAAGACGTAGGGGACTCTGGTGCTTTCATGTGCTCCCAAGCTCAGCTCTGGCTCCAGGAGTCAACACTCTTGTCAGGCTGAGTGATGGTGTGAATCTCAACTCGCGAGCTGAGATTCCAGCGGGGAGTGTGACAGTGCATGCTTGCATGATGATGCCAGAGAAGCAGGTGACACTGGCAGATAGCTGAAAGGAATAGTAACTGGGTGGCTTCTTGTTACATATCCTCAGAACTTCACAGGATGGAATTTGAGAGAGAGGAACAGTTATAAAATGAGGTTACAAAATCCGGATGTCCTGATCAATTCGAGACAGTTGTAAGGTACCTAACACTGCATGCACAGGCAAGAACAGCATTCAGCACTGGGTCAGGATCTGTTTGCATCATATTTTGACTAATCCAAGGATTAATCACATTGCAAGTCAATGAGCTGTTACACTCTTCCAGGCTCTCCAGAGACTGCCCAGAGAGAAAAGAAGGGGTCGGTATGTCAGAATAGTGACACAAAGAGGTACAGAGAAAGTATGTTTTCCTTGTAATAAAAAACCACACAGGCCCAAAGTATTTAAACACAGCTTGCAAAGAAAAACAGGAGTTAAAAGGGCAAAGTTTATCTCGGCCACATCCCAAAAAATCAGGAGAGTTGGATCAATTCTGAATTTGGCCCTCTGCATATGAAATAAATTGAGAGAAACGGCAACTGTTTGTAGTCTGAAGCACTTCACATTTGATAGTTCTCAGGAATCCCCAAAGTCTTGCAATACATGGCATCACTAACAGGTTGCTCTGTATTACCTGCATTTCTGCTGCTGTTAAGCCATGCATATTGAGATAGCAGCATGCCTGCTTTTCACCTGGGCCAGAATTCAAAGGCAAGTCCAAACAGAGCACTTAAACTGCCCTGTTCATTCTGCTGACAGCTGGGGCTGATTTGCAGTTATCCTCAAGCTCTACTACCTACCACAAATAAATGAGTTCAAAATCTTTTAGCTTAACCATGGAAGCTCTGCTGAATGTCAAATGGTTGTTCCACTGTTTTGGTTTTCAGACTATTTATCCAAGTGTATAAACCTGTGAGGATCTTTGCAGATGCCTGTGTCAGCACCAGCATCTAACCATGCAGTCCTAGAATGGTGGGGGAAGCTGATAGACCACTCACTGCTTCTGGAAAGCTTTTGTCTTGTACTTCACCACTACACTGTACTTTGCACTTGATTGTACAAGGCACAGTATCCAGATGACACAAAAGTCAACAGCAGAAATCTTATCTGAGAGATATCATTAATGTACATACTGTTCCTTTCCCTGTGCTGATCCTCAGGGACAAATGCATTTTAGATTAAGTGTTTGTTTGAAGTGGCTTTTGCAGTAAACAAGGCTGTTAAGTGTCGCCAATCTCTTTTAAGACTCTATGAAATAAATCCATGCTCAGGATCAGCTCAGATCAGATTCGATTTACTCAGTATCTTTCACATCTGAGAAAGACTGTTATAAGGAAACATTTCTGACAAGATTGTCCAGACTTCAATAATGGAAGATGCTGAGCATCCTTCTCTTCACTGAAAGCAGTAGAAATTCACAGAAATTACAGGTTCAGAGCCAATATGCAGGTTTCCCTGATAAGATTAATTTTGAGCTCAGTTCTGCAAGATATTGTCTACTTACTGGAAACATGTGGTTAAAATAACAGAGTGGATGGTATTCAGTGGCCCTTTGTAAAACTGAGCTCCGACGAAAAGCACTTTAAGTGCTGATCTCTTAGTAAATAAAAACAAAACAAAGCTGAACTCACCTCTCAAAGTGGTTTGTCTGTAATGCATGAAGGAAAATTAGTTAAGTTAAACTCGTGAATTGAAATCAGTGTTGTACTACACAAGGATAATGTAAGTTACACCAGGGTTATGTACAGACACCTTCAAATTCCATTTAAGGACTTTTTTTGTGCCTTATCACATGTCTCCTAATGAAACTGTCACATACTGTCAGATCCAAGACGAAGAGAAGATACAGGTACCCTGCAGAGGAGAATTAGGTTGGTACTGCAACATTCTGCATTTGTAATAATTCAGTTAATGTTCACAGTAGACACATGTAGTAACCATTGATTGCTAAACACTGGGTTTTCTCAGTGATGATTACTTGATGGGTAATAACTTAGAAGATTCAAGCTGAAAGAGTATTCCCATCACTCTGAGAGATGGAAGAATGAGTTTACAAGTTGACAGATGCAGCTAAACCAAGACCTTCTGTGAAGTTGTGTGAATAGTTACAGTGGTGATGACCACTGTAAGGAGATGCAGCTGCTTCTCTCTGCTGTCGCTTGCTCTTGGTCTACCTCTTTTCTGCCCAGCACAGTTCCAGAGCTTGAGTACATCCCAACCACTAGCTTTACTTTTACATCTGCATTCAATAGAAGACTGCACTGTGCTGAAATACAGGGAATGGAGCTCCTTCCTGTAAGAAAGATATATCTTATTTATTCCCTTCTGTCTTTAAAGGATTTTATATGGAATATATTTTCAGGATTGGCTTCCCCAAAGATGTTTGCAGAGCGAAGCATGCCAGTCCTGAAATTCTCTTTATTTCCTTGTAAGGATCTATATATCTATTAGCATGTTACAAGCATTTTCTTAGGTTTCTTCATCATTGTCAGTTTGTATTCTGCTGCATTGTGTTAACTGAAGTCTACTGAATATATCTCTTTTTAGACAGAAGGCAAAACCAGCAGCCCATTTCAAAGCACTCACACTTCATCAATTACAGCCTCAGGTGGCTGCAATCAGCAATGTGCTTCAGTCCCGTGACTGTGTGGATCATAATCTTGGGCAGACAACTGCTACTGACACTGTTCACAGTATGGTGTGGTGACACCATCCTGATGGCAGTGGGTAAATGATACTGCCACCCACAACCACCTGTTCTGCCCACGTGGCAGCCTGCTGCTGAGTGGTCTGTAGAGACATGGCAGCCACCTCCAAACACAGGTCAGCATGCCCTCTGGAACTGGGGCACCTCTGTCTGTAGCTATGCAGTCAAACATACCAGTATGCATCTCATTTTGGATGTCCAGTCTATAATGCAACCTAAACCACTAAAAAGTTGTGCACCACAAGCTTGGAAATGCAGATGAAAAAGTCTCTGCAGCAAAGCCTTCAAGGCTAAAGAAGACATGGCTACTCTCCATGCAGGGTCCTACTTAGGTCTTATAAATCCTGATTCTCTTCTCAAGCTGTCCCAGGACTTCAGAGGATGCTTTATAAAATATTGCTTAGAATTGCTATGCTCTTGCCTGCCAGGGCAGAGCAAAGCTGTGGTGAGGAGACACAATTGAGCAAGGTGAAACTGCACCACAGGTACACAGCTCCCTGTCTTAAGATTCTTCAGATATTCCTTCTGATAAGAGAACTGAAAAAGCTGCTTCTTTAGAGACATAGGATTTCTTGCAGCAGTCTCACTACATTTCCAAACCTAGGGTAAAGTTGTTCTCAAATTAGGGCATGACCAAGATATATGTTACTACTCAGTTTTGTGTTGCCACCGTTGGATGCACTGCTGAATAAAAGTGGAAAATTCACATTGTTAAAATGTATTTCTATAGACGTTTGAAGGATTCTCTTTATTTAGGACTTGTATTTCAGAAAAGTGAATACTGTAAGATAGTGATTAAATTGTCTGAATTATTTGTCCAACAACCTATATCATATCTTTCACCATTCTGTTGGAAGGGAAAGGAAGTATATGAGCTTATAAAATGAGAAGGTTTTACCTTCAGATACTTCAGGCTGTGGTTCCACCATTCCCAGAGACAAGCATGCAGGTTTTCTAGTGCTGGCCATAGGTGAGATGTGGATAGTGGCAGGAAAGCTGAAAGCTGACGGTGAATGAGAATGCAGAGAGAAGGAGTAGAGGACATCAGGGAGTTACTGAAACCATGCTATACTCACCAGCGGGAAGCAAAGTATTTTCTGATGTCTTTTATTCAGAAATTGTTCCTAAAGTTTCATATGCTATGCCTAGCCAAAAATCTCTTTTTATTCAGCTGAGGCTGGACCTCTGTAGGATGGTATTAACCACGGAGGAACAAGTTACTAGAATTACAGTGGCTGACATTGCTTCCTCTCTGCAGATGTGCAAGGTGCACTTTGAAACTATCCACGTCAGCTTGGTCTAAGACTTTAGCTCTATGGGATACTGCTTTCACTTAAGAGCCAGAGCAATTCCAAAATACAACCTCTCCTACGAGCGAGTCAGGACTAGGAGATTTTCTGTACTAGGAATTTAATTCTGAAAACAACCAAGCAGCTATAGAGTCTGGGATTTTTGAGCCATACCGGCTGTTATTGGACACCTCAGAGGAATGGTCAGATGACAGACGGTTAAGAGTCGGCTTTACGGTACTATGATGGAGAACAGTTACATTTTGCATACCAAAAAATAAAGTCAGCTCTAGTGCAATCCTACAGTTGCCAACACAAGACAATTCCTTCACTTTCAAAGCCAGATGATGCTCGGCACTATCACAGTGGAGTTGTTCTCCATACCTTCTGCTCACTGACCGCATTTCCATGAACAGCTAATGCAGAACAGGAGCGCAATATAAATCACACACTACCTCAATACATGGTATCCTCCATCCATAGATGCTGAAATGGATGCCTTGCTACAGTCAGCCTCAGCAGTTAGCTTGTATTAGAAAAGTTGATCAGGTCAGGATCACCAGACTGGCTGACTACAGAGCTGGTAGGAGCAGCATAGTCCTTGGATACAGACAGGTCTAGACAGGGATGTATGCCTAGAACACAAGTTTAATCCTCATTTGATAGAAAACACATATATATACAACAATGGATTGGACTATTTGAGGGGAAAATGGGTACCACAGTATAAGAAAAATACAAAACAGAACTTCATTCATTTAAATGAGAAGATGAGGCTCTGACTCATTCCATGCATCCAAAAATAAGTACAAATCAAGGCTTTTATCTACGTCAGAATTTTTACTATGTGTGGTCTACTGTGTGTAATTGTATGGTGGTAGGACATTTAACTCTCATTTCTTATAAAATGAAAAAAAAACCAAACCAAAAATGTCCTAATTCAATTTTACTCCTAATTCAATTCAAAAATTTGCATTCAGTTCCCAAAAGTATTCTAGCTTTGCGCTTTAGGAAATGAAGAAAGTGTTTGAACTTTGGAAATTCCTTGCATCATTAGTTTTAGCAGATGCACAATACAGTAATCATCACGAGTGCTGTAACACTCATGTAGCTGACATTTTATTAAAAAATGGATATATACACATGTGCTAATCCCTGCAAAGTGCACATGCATCACTACAGATGACTTTTTATTCTAAGGCCATGGTGACCAACTGAACAAATGTGTGGGCATTAATGATTTCTCCTGCACTGTGCTCCGCTAGGTCATCAGAGCACAGCATTTATTCTGGTTGAATAAAATGCTCTGTACAAGTAACAGCAAAGCATTTGCAAGGCTGATAGTTGGGACTGTTCTAAAATGCACCCAAAGGATCATTACTATCTGTACACAAGCTTGTGTGGGATAGCCCCTGACTGGTAAAGTTAGTGCACAGGCACTGACTGCTGTCTTGTAGAACTGCTGCTGTAATTTTCAGACATGCCTCCTGACTCTTCATGAAACACACAGCAGGCATCAGTTATACTTAAGGATATCAGGTCTGTGGAAAGTAGAAACATAAGTTAAACAGAGGTGCTGACTTTTTGTCTGACATTGTGGATGACACAAGCAGCCAGATCACTAAGTGAATAAACAGAGCTTTTTATTTTCCCTGCAGCTATGTGAGCTCTGGTTATTTCTGCCACACCTGCAAAGCCTCTATGGAGATTAAAATAAGTGTCTCACAGGGAAAGTTTGAATTAAACATGCTTTTTGTGTGTGAGATCTGATTTTGGAAGAGATGGGCCAGTAGTGCTATTAGAGAGACATGCCAAAGAACTGCAAGCTTGTATATGTACCAGTTAACATCAAATCCCTTGTTCATGAAAGAAAGGTCATGTGTGCACTTCTCATAAAAAAGCAGAGCTGCATATTAAGGCAGACAAAACCTACATACGGCTTCCTTTACTCTCTATTTCTTGGAGCATTTGGATTAAAAGAGAGAATATCTGTTTTGCCCGATTGCCTAGTCCACAAAAAAATTCATGACCACTGGCATGACAACAAGTTATAATGTGGCAGTTTCATTGCTTATTAAAAGCCTTTGGAAAATACTGTTACCATAACTTATGGATAAGTTTCTGCTTCTGCCTGGAGCCATCAACCTTCGTGGTACACTACTCTTCCCAACACAATTCCTAGTTCAAGCAAGGGTAGTGGGGAACAGTTGTTTCTCCTGCACTGGAGGCTGAAGGTTTATTCTTTCATTGAAGGAATAAACAGACACAAAAACAGCTGAGCTATTCAGCCTGGTCTCCCTGGGCTTTCTGAGCATGCCAGAAAATGTACCAGAGGGGCCTTCTTTCTAAGGAATAATTATCACCCCAATATATAGAAAATATTTGGTGCCAGATGATTTTTTTCACCTCCCCAGTCATAAGGGAGAAAATTCCCTTTGGATTTGCTTATTACAAAGGGACCAACTATTTTTGCTTGTAGTAAAAGCCAGAAGCACCTTCACACCTGCATTACTCAGTTCCAATTCCTTCGCTACCCAGAGAGAAGCAGGCTGTTTAATGAGGTGACAGCTAACTAAACTTTGTTTACCCAATAAAGCCTGTGGGAAGCAGTTCGAGAGGCAGGAGGTGCAAATGCTGCTGATGCTAACTCTCCTCTCATCAGATAAAGATATCAGCCAGAAATTTCAAATATGCAGTTTCTCTACTTTCTTATTCTTCCCCTTGGGAATAGACTATAGGTATGGTCAGGACCTGGAGCAACAGGTACAGGGCCAAGCCTAGAAGTAGTGCTATTTGCCAGATCACAGCCATGCAAATCATGAGCAACCTGCTAATTTGGGTTCCTGCTCACCCGTAAAACTGTAACCAGTGTTTGCAATAAATGTCAGGTCCCTGAGAGTTTCAGCTTGTGCCACTGAAGCCAGTGAGAGCTCTGCTGTCATCATGGATCAAGTGTCCTGCATAAGAGTACTTAGTGTTGCTTTATTTAAAAAAAATCAACAAACCACAAAAAAAACCAAAAAATCCCACAAAAACCCACAAACAAATGAACAAAAAAACCCAAACCCAAACCCAACCCACACCAAAAAACTCCTATAACCTTAACACCCTTCTGCCTCCCCCAAACCAAATGCAGTAGGTCTCTTATCTTTCCTTTGAACACAACCTGCAATGACCTGTCTCCATAGGAGGCAGACAGCTCTGTCTGCAAGTCCAGGTTGTGACTGAAGATGAACAAGGCAAAGGAGGATTGAGCCAATGGCCATATTCATTCCCTAGCACTTCTACCTCTTTTCTAACGTGTGTGTTATTAAGAACTTGGTATTTTCATAACACTTGGATAATGAGCAGCGGATGTTTCTGTGGTGACATATTGAGAGCTCAAAGATAAATGTGTCATTTTGCTATTTCCATTCTGATATCTCTATGCTGATAAATGCTTGGCAATCTCACCATCCCATTAGTAATATTAAATACTGTGAACCTGGGGTTTAGGGAGATATAAACCATTTTAAAATTGAATGTGACCAATAAAATGCTCTCTGGGCAGTTTTCCAATACAAGCACTCTCCAAGCTCACTATCAAAACATGGCATAGAAAAGAGCTACTAGACATTTCTTTCATAATTGAGGGTAAGAGATGTGAGCTTTAGGGGTAGGTGAGCTTTATGAACAAGCATAGAGATGAACATGTAGATATTTCTGGTTACAATTAATATTACAATATGAATCAGTAACATTTGGAGGAGGTTCATTTAGATTTTCCCATCAGTGTTGGATTGAATAGCAAATGGAAGCCTCTCTCTTATATCACTCTGTTCTGACAAACTCCACTCCTCTCATCCATAAAAGATGGCATTGTTTTTGTCAAAGAAAACTCAGAGTAAAGCCCCAAAAGCATTAAAAGAGCTGCATTAGGGCCTGGGTGGGGCTATCTCTTTGACACAGAAGGCCTTCTTTTACCAGTGCAAGGCTGAGATGAGTTAGTCACCAGCCTGATGAAGTCAACCCCTATACCAGTACACTTTCTCCCAGGTCATACAATGAGTCAATGAGCAGACTGGGAAGCTGGGTTGAGAACACAGGAATTGCATCCTACAAGAGCAATAGTTCTGCTACTTATTCAGGCTCTTGTAATTCTTAAAGCTTTTTTAAAATTCTTTTTTTCTGGCTTGTTTGTTTGTATGGTGAATATCAGCAGGCAGCACAACAGGCATTATTTGTGAGTTCATATGAAATAAGGTATGTAGCAGGTCAGATCAGCACATAGGGAGCAGAGAGTTGGGGGTGCTTCAGAGGCCTTTGGGAATGGTACAGAAATTCATCCAAGACTCATGATGAACTTTAACGTTTAAACATTTTCTCAAGGGAGAAAGAAAAAAATTTCAATCCCCAAATGAATGGGACTAGAATGTGACCCCAGGAAAGGTCATTAAATCACAGAGGCACTTTTCCACTCTGTTTGGTTTAGACACTAGAATGCAATCAGGACGTTTGGCAGCTCTGTGCTTCTACAAGCACCTTAGTAGCATTACATTTAGATGTGTATATCCTGCTGCCTTATGTCTCAGCCATAACAGGATCTTTTCTCTGCCCTGAATAAACAAAACCTGATCTTTTCCCACATCATTTCTATTTCAGTAGAAATAAAGTGGTCTGGTTATTGGTCTTGACTCCAGTAAGCTGCTTTCCTCTATATATGGGCTGAATCACACAAAATGCTGAGCTGCTTCTGGACACAGTTTGAACCTGGGCTCTAGTTGACACAAGCAGAAGCAGATTTGCTCAGATCCACTTTGTTGGGGGACTTCCAAAGAAACTTCAAATAGAAGAGCAAGTTTTGAAACAGCTCTGAGAGAATCCTGCAAAGCACTGACCACTACCAGTACCTGTAAGGTCTGATGGGACCTTGAATATGTTGGGCATAGATGCAAACTGGAGATGGCTTAGCAGCACAGCTGTGCTTAAATGTAAATAGCCAATACTTTTCTTCATGCACTTACCTTCCTTTATAGTCATCCAGGGTCTTTCCTTGAGTATATTGTAGCATTTGTGACACTAAGACATCAACAAATACAGTTTAAGAAACACCACTGATGAGAATCAAGAAACAGGACACAACAAGAAATCTTTTACACATGCTCCAAGCACGCACAAGGAAAACTTAGTTGTTTGTAGATTGTCACAGGATATTAAAAGAAGGAAAAGGATCACAGTAATGTCAATGCTAACAAAGGTAAATAATGCTTCAATCCAAAAGTATCTTCAGAAGAGCTGTCAGTCCGGAAAACCATTACAATAAAACAAGAAGCCATGTGGACATTAACATGTGAGTGCTGATTCGCCTCTGTCCCCAGACAACTGACTAAACGTGAAGCTTATGAACATTTGGAAATAGTTGAATGTCAGTAAGTATGGCTGATTCCTCAAACCTGCAAGATTCTTCTAGGTGACCAGACATCCTTATGCCAAATGTCACTCCTCAGGAAGGTCTCTTCACAGAGGTTTATGGGAAAGTGTGTGCGGTGAGAGGCAGAGATGCTTGCTCTTCTCATCCACATATCCTTTCTCTAGGACACTCTGCCACCCTCTGAAGGTAGCCACTGAGTTTCACCTATTCAAACAGCAGAGTAACCTGACTTGGCATCTGCTGTTGCCATTCAATAACCATTTCCTCTCCTGTGTCCATAAGTCATTGTTAAATGAGGATGTGAACAAGGTGGCTTCCTATTTCTGTCCTCCTTCATGACCTATGGACATGAATTGCTTTAATGGTTGATTCAGTCCTTTTCCAGAAATAGGTGTACCTAGCACTGGCCTCTCCCAGTCTCTTCCTACCTTCATTAGGGCAGGACTGTGGAGGCCATGCTAAGTGCTGTCCCCACACAGAGTGAGACTGTGGGAGGTGTGTGATCCCACTGCACACAGGAAGAGGACACACAAGGAGGCTTCTTACGTTACTCTTCTCTCCTGTGGAGGAGACTGCCCAGGAGCCAGGTGAGCTCAGCCACCGGCCTGGCTGAACTCGCTGTGCAAAACCATCTCACGGAAGAATATATTTGATCAAAAACTGTGCAACACACAAACTCAGCTGCCCACAAGTTGGCTGGGACTCAGGAAGTCCCAAAGCTGGGTTTAAAAATCTGTTCTCACAGCCTGAAAGTAATGCTCCTAAACCTAGACACAGTGTCACATGGGGACTGATTAGCAAAAGTTTGCTGCTGATTTTGGAATGTAATTACCTAGTATCAGTGAAGGTTAATTTCAGTTAAATAGATCATAGCAATATCCTTTGAGTCTGGGTAAGCTGATCTAAGATGTAGCTGCCAGTTCGGTGATTTAAAATTAGACCAATGCTCTCCCTCCTTCAGCCCCCCCCAGCATCATTCTTGTTACCACATGCTAACCCCGCTGCAATCTGATGCTGTACCCGATCAAGAATTGCTATGCTCAAGTGGGAGGCAATGAGAACACAAGCACTACTGCTTGTGTCAAATAGAATTTGCTTTATTACAAAAAGAATGAGGAAATGTGAGGGTCCATTCCTGCGGCACAGTGATGGTCCTGTGTGCACCTCCTATGTACAACCATTTCTTTGTCAGACAGGGACGTGCTTTCTCTCAAGTAACTCCCTAAAACAGTGTAATACAACAGTTTTGAAGTGTTCCTTACCATCTGGAAAAAAGGAATGGGCAAACAGTCAGTAAAGGGCTAATAGAGGATAAGTCCCCCTTCATTCAAACTAGATAGCTAAAGAAAGAGAGAAGAAACCCAAACAGCACACTCAGCTACCTATTGTCAATTATTAGTAATCATCTGGTTGAAAAGCAGACTTGTGGCAGTATAATTCTCAAGGAACGACATTATGGTGCCCTTCTCCAACACATCAAAGCTCACATCTTCTGCCCCTCAGGGTTTGAACTGGTGACACCAACTCTGCCCACACAAAGGCAAAACAGCAATGCTGTGGCTGGTGATCTGGCCCTTAAAACACAAAACCTGAGTTTCAGACAGAAGAGAACAAGAGATCCTGGGGCTTGGACAGAATTTGATTGGTGCCTCATTGGTACAAAAAGTCTTTTCTTTTAAACATCAGAGTTCAACATGCCCTATCTATGTATATGAACGGAGTACAGCAGAGCTGTATCCAAATGCTTCCCAGGTACATTAGACCAATATAACACAGATTCCACTGGCTTTTATGGCCCCTTTCCATTTCCTGCTGTCTTGCTACATGACAGGTCTTAAACTCTCCATAAGCTCTAAACTCCATTTTAATCCAGAACAAACAGCTTCAGTGCACCAAAGGTGAAAAAGCAGTGATAGACCATGTCACACACACATCTAGGGCTGGAATCAGTAAACTGTCACTCACATACCACTCATATGGAGTCAATCTCTGCATTAACACATATCCAAAAAGCCTGCTTAGCTTTTAAAATGATCAATAATAGACCTTCTTAATGATTACATCTAGCAACGCACTAGCGATCCTAGATAAATAACTTTCCTTCTTCCCTTTCCCCACCTACAATGTATAAACCAAAAGCACTTGCTTTTATGCTCTGCATAATTTTTAAGGATATCATTTTATATTTTTCTATACTGACTGAATTCTATATCCTCAAAACAACTACTCATTTTTCTCTGCCCTAATATTTTCCTCTTTGCCCAAACCTTTTCCCTAATTCCCTTTAAAATACTCATTTTCAGATGCTTTCATGTCACCTGATATTACTCAAAACTTTACTACGTTCATCATGAAATCCCTTGACTCAGTTCTACTCTCATGGAGACCTGAACAGGATGATATATGCAATGCAGTCAGTAGAACAATATAAAACTGTTTTGAGAGAAGAGCCAGATGGAGAGAGACACATGAATCCTGGGCATGTGAGGACACACTTACAGGATTGACCCTGAGGGGTTTCAAAAGAGTTAATGCTGTCACTGGATTGAAAATTCTGCTTTATGCTAGTAGCACATAAAGCTTTTCACTCCTGCCTGTGGTCGCCTGCAACTTATCAATAAGTATTTACCATATATTTCGCACATAAGTGACCTTCATACTCTCAGTTCAGCATGCACATTAATGCCTTGTGCTGCAAGATGTATCTGCTGTTTAATAAAACTGCTATTAGCAGCAATCTGAGAAATGCATGATCATGTCCTTTCCGTGTAGATCATGCCATTTTCTTGCTTTGTTCTGTAGAGGTTGAAGAGGATACAGCTAGTATGACTGGCAAAGTTTTCCACAAATTGCATCAGAAAAGTTTAATATGTGATCTTAATTTTACCTTATAATACTTTGGTTTTACTACCCCCTACACCTACTAATCAAAGTCACTCACTATAAATCAAATTTGGCCCTCCCATCCCTATGTCATTCTAATGCCAAATGGAAGAAGTTCACAAAAAGAAGCCCACAAATCTCTGCACATAGTATCTAAAGGTGCTACTTAAGACATCTTTTTTGGGAAAATACTTTCATACCGGAAAGGAAAGAGAGGCTGGCTGTATGTATGGGTCATCAGCAGGACCAGAACTATCAGCTAGATGTAGCACAGCCTTGGAGTGTAAGTCTTGTCCATGTTATTTGGAGAGCTTCCCCTTGTCACTTAGCATTTGCAGAGCAGCCCAGCAAGGCACCATGCAGCAGAACCAAGTGCCTGCCAATCCTCCTGTGAAAAGTGTGACACTCCTGCCTTGGATGGCCTGGGGCAGCTCTTTTCCCTGATAGCAGGGACACATTTGCTTAAGGTGAACCCCAGTCAAATTGTGACACTGTGCCAGCATCCAAAGGATGTTCATCATGTACAGTCATCTCCCAGCAGGTCCTTTGTGGTGTGCACTTGAGCTGCTGCTCCTCTCCACTAGCCATTGGTGTCAGGAGGGCAAGAGAGATTGCTCAGCCTTTACCCAGCAGTCCTCTGGGACATAGAAGAGGACACATGTCTCTGCTGTCCTCTCCTTGTCCTGTTACTGGGCACTGGAGAACACTGACTACTGCTGATGTGATGAGGGTGTTTGAACTCAAAGCAAGATCATTTCAGAACCTGTCTTCCCCCAGTAACATCTGTGACAGCTCTTATCAAGTGTTGCACTTCAATGCACAGCTAAACATGCTAAAATCCATGAGGCAACAGATCACACATTTATGAGATGTTCAAAGGGAAATTGGGATGTCAGCTCACCATGGGCAGCCCAAGGACATGCACAGAAGAGCGGATGAGGACATTAAAGAGTTAATACTAACCAGTTAGGATGCTATTTTTGGGCAGCCCTCTGTGAGGAGACAGGAGATTTTCCCAGCATGTCAGTGACCTCCTCTTGCCTACACGTATCTGTGTCTGCATACAAAGTCTTTGCTCATAAGAGTTATCACTGAAGACTTTAAAAAGCCCATAAACCCAAACATTACATGGGAGATGGGACACTAAAAGGACAGGGTGAAGGATTTTCCTAACTGATTCATCACTAAGGCCATTTTGGCATGTACTGGTGACATATGATAATAAAATTTGTGCAGTGCTGGTTTATATCAGAGGAATTTACTGTTTGGGAAAGCTGCCGTGAGAACAGTTCTGAAGAGACCTGCTCATGAGAGCTGTGCCCACAGGAGTGGTGCTGCAGCCTGGCCCCAGCCCGGCGGCTCACCCAGGCTCACTGCAGGCAGGGTGACAGCTACCTCCTGCCTCTGTTGGGTAAGGCAGCATCCAGCCAGCAACAAACAAGGTGCTGCTTTTGAAGATATACCTGGGATCAACTGATGGGGTAAAAATTAAGTAACTAAAGTAATCATCCAACACCATTGGACATGAATGATTTTTAAGACACCACCCAAATGTGATGGTTCAAGTTAGAAAGTCCTGAGTCCCATCACAGTAAAGAATAGTGACATACATCAGCTCTCCATGGAGCAGGGAAAACAGATGGAACTTTAACACAGGATCACATTTTCAAATGTGCCTATGCTATTTCAGAGACTAATGTAAGAAAAATATGGCCCCAGTTACTCTTTATTTCCAGAGATCATAATTCAAGCTCAGTTTAACAGGTTTCAAATTCTGTTTCTATGGGACTTAAGCAGTATTATTCAGCAACATCTCTGAATGGAAATAGCCCTTTAAAAGATTCAAAGATTTACTTGCTTGTAGAAAAACAATTCGTCCAAAATTCTACATATTAAGTAAATCACATTGTTTAGTGATTCATTTTGCAATTTGTCTGGATAACGATACAAAAGGCTTCCAGCTGACCACACACCTGGAGCTTCTCCTCCACAACCCACGGTGGGTGGCAGCAGAGGCCCAGCAGACAGGACAGAAGCAGCCTGAGTCACCGAGATGTTTATCTAGACAAGCAGATGTTATTGCTAAGGATGACTTCTCATGTTGTTTTGTCCCGTTTAAAAGGAAAAAAAAAGTTTCCTTGTAACTAAAACAAAAGAGACAAAACCCGTTGAGAAACACATTCTTGTTAAGCATCCTGTCCAAAAATGTTCATGTACTTGTAGCAATATGCATAACAGACTGATTTGTTTCATGCTGAGCATGAGTAGAGCCTATAGAGGCTTGAAAGACATTGTGCCTGCTCTATAATGACAAGTATCTGCCTTTAAACTACTTGCTGTTTGATGCAGTCTGCAAAGTATTCAGTCTTGAGACAAAATGTTAGAGATGTCTGTGATAGAAGTTGTCTTAGAGGGAACAAATGATCAGCAGTAGTCAAAGATCAAGTGGCTGCTACCAGATGTTACAAAATTATACCTAGGTCTTTACAGCATGCTACTGAGATTTTAATGACAGTCGTTCCCAAGATATCCCTGACTCAGAACACCTGTCAGAAGGAAACCTTCATTAAAGACATTATCCATCAAAGTCAAAATCTTTAAAATTCCACTTAACAAAGCTAAAATCTAGGAGTTAACTGTAGTCTCACATGTGTGTTCATGCTCTAAAGGTGTTGTGCAGTCAAACGGCTTTGCTCCATTCCAAAGTACACCTGGCCTCCCCCACCTTGTGGGAAGCACTGGCACCCTTCTGCATTTTCTCATAAGATGAGGTAAAGGCACAGTAATTTCCTTCTAATTCATCTTCCAATACAGAGACCCAACAGGCTGCTTTGGTGTAAGCACATTCAGATCCCTGTATTGAAAACTGACTTCAAAAACAGGTAGGATGAAAGAGTCTCCCAAACCTCTCCTGTGCCCAAAACATGTGGCATACACGGGACTAGGCAGGCACAAAGGAAAACTGATGGCTCGGTGACCTATGGTAAGGCCAGTCAGGCCCTTAAACAGCTTTTATCAACATTTTGATACATATTTTAATGAATTATTTCCATGGTCTTTTTTTTTTCAGAATTTTCCATGTAATTTTCCTTTATTTTTGTGGATAAAAGTTTCAAAAACCATATAAAAATATAACTTTCCCTTCCCCAAACTAGAGAAATTTCCTATTGTAACTCTTGCTTACTGGGGTGCACAATCAAAGCTAGCATTAGAAAACACATACTACCAAAACACTAGAAAGATTAGTGGAAATAAAAAGCATTAACTACCAAGCATTAACAGTAATCCAAAGAAGCATATCATGTCTTCATAAAAACACAGGTTTTCACTGAAACCTGCCTGAGTACATTGCAGCTTGCACATATTTGTGTCATTTAAAATCCACTGAAGTCAGAAAGGACAAAAGAAATGTGAATTGATTTCACTAAGCTTCTGTCTTTCTATGTGAATGTCTTGTCTACACTAGCAGATTCATTCTTATACCAGGATTGAGCATATTTTATTCTTTTAAGTGCATAAAACCAACAAATGTATCAGGAAAAAAAAAAAGGAACATAATTTCCTTGAAATTCTGTAGGGCAACTCTCAGTACCCAAGTATCTGGTGAATGCGGTTTACTTCAAACGGTGCATTTGGAGGTGACTTTGTGGAAATCATGCTGTCACTGTGACTGGAGGGAAAAGGAGGTTTAAAATGATTTATATTCTAACTGTTCCACTGGCTTTTGGGACCACAAGTCACCATAGAATTTTAACTTATTTCTAAGGGTAAAAACTGAAGATTCCATTGTTGGGTTTTTTTGGGGTTGGGTTATTTCCTTCTGAGACTCTCAGATTAAAGGATTGTAGTGAAAGGAATAAAAAGCAGCTTCCAGGCTGTTGCTTAACTATTTAGGACAGATGTGCTGCCAAAGTCTGCATACTTTTTTAACTGCTTACACATGTACTCCAGATGAGTTTATTGGTGAAACCTAGGTTTCATTCTTGGGCATATGGCTATAAATTAAAAATACAAAATAAAATGACAGCTTCCTTCTACTCTTGCTTGCTAACTTAATCTACTAACTAAACTATTTTCCTTTCTTGCCTCTCTGTTTAAATTTGGCCACATAGGCTAAAAGTCCAAAGCTGATGGAGATAAGGAAACATTAGGAAAGAGTTTCAGTTAAGACTCAGTCAAATTGGAGTAAAGATCAACTGATGATAAAAGAGTTACAAATGGATTTTTGGAAAACATATATATTATTAAGCTGTCTCCCAACTGCAGGATCTTTTTCATTTGACAATGTTAGAGATCTCAGTCTCTGCTCTTTCTGGAGCTGCTGCAACCTTGCGAACTTTGTGCTCAATAAAAGAGGAGTAAAGTTTTTAAAAAATAAACAACAGGTAAAATTTATTCATAGTGCAGTTCCATTTACTTGTCTGAAGTTAGCCTAGTAATGAATTGTAACCATATATTTCACCCAGAGGATTTAGTGAGTGAAACTGAAAAGGTGGCTTCAAAACAGTGTGTCAAGTCAGGCAACACAGAAAAGACCACACAGTATTGGAAATTCAGCCATGGTCTCCATCTGCTCTTCATGCATGCCCAATAACTCAAAAATAACTCCTTGAAATTAGCTATGGGAGTTTAGTCAAAACAGCAGTTGTAATTAACCCTCTGAAAAACGTGTGTAGGAATAGTGAATCCTATGCTACTTGAAGATTTTCGCCAGTGTCCTTCAGACACATACATCTGATTTGAAACAAAAGTTGCATGTTAACACACAAAGGGATTGTTTAAATTCTATGAGAATTAATCATGAATTAAATATGATGGATCCATGATGTACTCTGATCTTCTAAGAGACAGTTCACGAAAACTGCTAGAGGCTGGCTTTATCTCTCCTACACCTTTTTCTCTGAATAAATTCATATAAATCTAGAACAAATCCCATTCATTTCATTGCCTTCAGAATAATTCAAGGACATATGAGATCTCACAAGTCACAAAAAAGGAAAACAAACTGAGAAAAAATCACATAGGATTTTCATTAGTATAGTAAGAGAATAAGACATAGTCTCCCATCCTGGGGAAACATCTCCTTCAGGTGCTGGCCCCATGAATGATGGGTACATGCAGAGTTTTGGGGAACAGGACACACAGTTACACTACAATCTTGCTCAGTGGTGGAATAAAATATTGGAATTTTATCCTTCAAGAACAGTTACATGTGAACATTGACGTGTCACCTACTTTTCCAACTCTAAATCATCTGACATTTAAGTTAAAATAAAGTGTATTGACGTCTTTATCATGAAGTCACGATTAAACTTTAATGAAAGGCTTAAACTTAACCAGCAGAATGTAATTTTTGAATGGGTCACCCACATCAAAGATGCCGTATTCCATCGCAGAGATATTATTTTAAAAATAGCTTCCTAGATTCTCATCCTTCCAACAGATGATTCAGGAAGGGAAGAAAATTATACAGTTCAGTCTTGACAAGGGCAGAGAACTCTTCATTCTTTCACTAATACTGCTGTTTGAAGAACAGGTTAAATTGTGGAGGAGGACTGAGAAACAGAGGCTAGTCAGAAAAAAAGGAAAAAGGGAAAGCTTACTCCAAGAGAGGACATGTTTTATATGTGTTAAAATTAAGTGGCTAATTACGACAGTAATTCAAATTAAAACCAGCTGGTGGTTTAATGTTCTTCAGACCCTTCTTCAGCAAAGGTTTTGAGTGTTTGCACTGGTTTTAGTCAATTTACAATCAAAGAGCAGTTCAGCAAGTTTGAAACCTGAGAAAAATTTCCCTTATATTTTTGAGATTTCTGAGGCTTTGGCCTGGTGTTAGATAGCTGGGTCCTGTGCAAAAGTTTTGTACAATGAGACTAAACTACAACTGCATCTTGTATAGCCTATGTATAAACACAGCAGTGCAACACATGGGGGTTTTGCCATCTGTGTATCATTCTGCTCACATCTTGTTTCCAATGCTGACCAGAGCTACCATTCAAGTGCAAGAAATCCTTTCTACAGAGACTCTGTCACTGAAAAAGCTTCTTCCTTATCCATTTATGGACCAGCATTTCCCTCTTTGAGACCTTATTTCCCTTTCAAAATTTCTATAAAGTCTTAACTAATACAATTGTTTCAGATTATGCAGTTTGTTTTGCTTCTATGACAACTTGAGGAAGTGAGTTCCAGTGATTAATTACACATCCTGGACCAGGATCTTAAACTTCTGGCTTTGCCCACACTGGACAAAACATCATCAGTTCAGGACTCTTTTTTCACATCAGAACAACAACCTTCTTCCTCCTGGAGACACTCTAAGTCCAGGAAGCAGAGTCCACAAAACTCCCCTCCAAAAACCCTAACCTTAATGTATGGTAAAAAGTCTCTTCCTCTAACAGAGTCCTTCATCAGAGCTCTCAAGTGACTCATGAGTTCTTTTTCCTTACCAGTTGCCTAGGAGAAAATGCAACATAGTCACAGAAAACTAAAGTAGACGCAGTCAATACCAATGAACTCCAGACAGTTTAGCAGAAAGTTAAAACTTCTCATGCTACTGTAGATTAATAATTTGATTTCTCTCCTGCTATCTCAGACCAGGTAAAGTCATCCATTTCTTTGAAGGCCTCTTTGGGTTTTGTTTTGGGCTTCAGACCTTATGAAGGATTTTTGGTGGTTTTCTGAAGCTGCTAACTTGTCAGAAATCTGACATATCCTAATGTTAGCTCAAGCAGTTCAGACATATCCTTAAGAATGTAGCCATTTGGGTACTGGAAAGGTTTTATTGCTGCTGTTTTGGAGATATATCTTGTATTTGCCACAAAGTTGCTTTTCTGTTATATTGACAAAACTGCTGTATGCTGCTCCCTGCTGCATTCCAAACAAAAGTTTATCAATGAATCTTTTTGACTAGCACAGGTTGCCATAATCTCATAGTGTGAGACAATGGATGTAGCTTCTGGGATATTGTGTTATATATTTGGGAAATAAATCACACCTCAAGTTCCTTAATGCATATTTCAAACTGAGACGTGTGTCTTATCTCTTCTTTTACCAACACAGGCAAGATCTGCAAATATTCTTAACCAAACGAAAAAAAAAGTTTGAGGGAGGTAAAATTCCTTCTCAATTTTCTGAAAAGGTTTGTATGAATTGTTTAAGCAACAATCTGCAACCCAGCAAATGACTTGCTTTTCCATAAGACTGAGCTCCTCAGGAGCATATTCTATTCTAAGACCAGGGAGCAAGAAAAAAAATAACCTTGCAATATCCTTTAAGCCTTATCTAAACAAGAGTCAGGATTTTTTTAAAGTGACTAATGACTGTAGGTGCCTTGAGACCCCATAAAGAGGTCTCATTTCCAGGGCTTAAGGTGTTGCCTGAAAATAGCAGCCTTGCTGGTGCCTCATGTTAGCCAACCTAGTACAGAGGCACTCCAACTCACTAGACTTTTCCCTTACATCAACTTCTACTGCAACCTGCTGGTGATATGGCATGTCAGACAAACTACAGCCTTGCTGCTTCAGACACCTCCACACTTCATCACCTACACAAGATTGAAATATCTGTCCTGGTTGTTTGAACAAAAATTGAGTAATTCAGTTTGTCACACAGGGAAACTTTGGAGACACTCAAGACTGAGACCTTCTCTAGTTCCAACCCCAACTGAGAAGAGAAGAAAACAAAGTGCTTTGCCCCTTTAGATGTCAAAGATAACCTCCAAGTTGTAAAACAATCAACTTACATGTTATAGAGACCTCAAGCAGACAGACTAAAGCAAAAACAGCCTAGGTGCTAATTTCAGCAATTGATCTCCATGCCAGGGTTCACTTCAAAGGACAGTCATGATCATTTGAGTGTTAACATTTCCAAACTACTAGTATAAAAAGAAATATCCTGTACTGGATTAAGTGACTTTTTAAAGGACTGTAATTCATTCCAACTGGTATACCAGGGAACATACGTTAAAAATCAGACTCTGTGCAGCATAGGAACTGTTACAATTAAAATAATGAAAGCCCACTCTCTAGGGTAATAATGAATATGCCTACACCAATGATAGAAAACAGCAGTGCAGCATTTGGAATGAGAAAACTCTGCTGCATTTTGAAAGGCACCCTCTAGACCACCTTCAAGAGGGGATCATTGTCCACAAAGATTTCTCTTCTCAGTGTGCTCATCCCCTTGTGTCTTAGAGTTTTGTCCACAACCTTAAGGTTCTAGATGGCTTAGAACAACACTGGGCATGGATAATTTTATTGAAGATATTGCCAGGGAAGGCCAAGGGATGAGACACATTCAGTGTTGCAATAGAGACATTTACAACATCAACTTGATATACATTGGCAAACACAGTATGGTCTCTGGCCTTCTCTCTAATGATAGAATTAGGATACCATGTGCTGTAACTGCAACAAAGGGAAATATAACCGTGTCTCCAGTCAACCAGATGCTGCATGTCCTAAGCAATTCTGTAGCTTGAAACCTAGCTATTGTGGGAATTAGTCGCTCATGTTTTGAATATGTATATAGTTTTTGTTAGTCATGGGCATGTGTACCCAACAGGACAGAGAAAGTGGCTGGGAAGAAAGCAAGAATGTTATCCACTAATAGATGAGCACCTGTCCACCACTTTTACTTAGTCTGCTATCCTGCATCTGAACTTTCCATACTAAAGAGTCTGTGGAGTCAGACTAGAGACCAGAGACCGGGCTGAATTTTGTCAAATCCCACTGATAAGGGCATGTTCACACTGGCCTGGGAGGAGGCCAGTTTTGTGGTCTCAGACCCAGTGACTATTCACCACTCAAAATGTTTACCTTGAGGCAGGTCATGTTTTCAGGCACCTCAGAAAATTATCACCTCCCAGGAAACCCAAAGCCTGACAGAACTGTGAGGAATATGTAAGTGCTTTCTTCAACTGCTGTGTTAATTGAAAGATGCTTACATGCAGGGGCAAACCAGAGGCAGAAGACTGACAGAAGAGGACTTCCATTTTACTCTGATTCCCATAGCATTGTCTTAGATGCAACATCATGTCTGCATGGAAATCTGTTTCCTTGCCACTTCCTCTAGATGCAATCAATATAAGGTGCCTTGATTCCTCCTTGTTACTCAAGGGCTTCAGTTCACTAATGTAAAAACAGGGATGGCATCCACATGAGTTTCAGCTTGATATTGGCACTTGGATCTCTACTCACTCACTTATGAAGGACCCTACCTCACATTTTTACTCTCATACAGCTTATGCTCCATGAAAGACTAAGAGAGAAGAGGGGAGTGTCTCTTGACCATCTTTGAGCTGCACTGATTGGTTATAGACAAGAACTCAGACTATAATGAACATGTTTTTCAGGCTATGTTAAATCCTGCTACTCTGCTGCACAAATCAACAACTGCCTCATACACAGAGAAGATGCACTTTGCACACTGGCTTTGCACACCAGGAGAGCAGAGCCCTTGCTGGCAGAATGCTGGTGCCACCCAGCAGAAAAGAGCTTAATGCCTTCTGACACAACTTCTCAATTACTCACAGTCAGCAATAGTAAGCACCTTTGTTTCCTTTCCTAGACTCCCATAAGTCTGGGATCTTTGCACAAAGACAATGAATTAAGGCCATGTCGATTGTGTAACGTAAAGTACAGGCATAATTGTGGGAACAGTCTTGTGAGAAAACCTCTCCACCTAACAAGAACACCTATTAGGCTTTTCTCTGTCAGCCCAATACCCTCACTGTTTTAACAGCACAGAATTAAACCTGACTGTGTTAAAAATGTTCAGCTGAAAGATGCAAATGGATGCATCTGAACTCAAGGTCTTTGTCCTTCTCCAGTCTCATCTCCTTTTTCACTGTCATCTTTTCTCTTGTCCCTTCCTTCCTCCCTTCCGAGTCAGCATTTTTGCAGTTTATATCATACTCAACTCTGGCATTTCAATAATGCACTTGGAAGTTGCTCCTAGAGGCTAAACTTTATTCCTCCATGTGAATTTTTTTGTTCCACTCTTGAACAGGCATTTCTTGGAAGGGCAAGTACTCACAGAACCATAGCACATGGCAATCATACTGCATGTCCAGATGGTATGTAAATATTAATATTCACACAGCACTGAAGATCCCAAGATAATTAGAAGCTATATAACCAAGTAACTCAGTTTATAAAGAGTATGACAGTTATAGGACCAAATTTTGTCACTCTTCCAGGCCTGACTCCTTGGAATCTCTTTTTTTCCCCCTTTGTTTATGAGGAATTAATCATTTGGAACTTGATCCAAAAAGCTCTAGAGTCAATGCAATTCCCCCATTGACTGCAGCAGATTTTGGTCTTCAATTAAGTAAACTCTCTTGAATTCTTGGCAGCTCAGATCTCAAGCATATTACAGGCCTCCTGGTACCCCATCCCTCAGCAACATCAAAGCGAGTTATCAGAAACCTGCCATGTGAGATTCACCCTTTGAAACAGATGAGATGGTCAGGCAAAGCCTTTCATTTGGACAGAGGATATGAATGTCTTCAAGCATGCTAGGTTATGTACTGTCAGAGTGTCATTAGGCTACAATGTCTAAGGTTCCATTGCCTGGCTCTGCTCCCACCCAGTAACACCAGGCCAGCTCCTGCCAGTCAGTGGCTCTCCCATCTCCCTGGAAGAGCAGAATGTCTGTGAGGCTGTGCCATAGTCAACTCCTTAGAAAAGGAACATAGAATGGGATCTGTAAGAGTGAAACGTTCTTGT
>NW_008662091.1:60602-61682 GCF_000695815.1 Acanthisitta chloris
AGTCACCAGTTCTGATCAGACATTGCTTTTCTGGTGGTAGCATCTGTTTCTCTTTCTGGCTTGTAGACAGTTATGAATTCAGCCGAACTACTTACCCATCTGAATGCAGCCCTTGGTAGATTTGGACCCTATTGCTTTATGGAAGTTGTTTACAGGCGATCTCTTCTTTTTAAAGATTTATTCCTTTGGCTATTTTCCTTCTATCTGTAGATGGGTAGCAAACATAGTGAGGAAGAGACACCAGTGGACATGTTTCCTCTCATGTGTTAAAAGAGCCCTTGACACAACGAAACTACCTCCCTCCCTTACTGAAATGTGAATGTGTTTTACACTAGAAGAAAACTGACTGGTGAATAGCAACCAACAAATAATTAATACTGGCCTTTTCACTTTCTTCTTAGAAACTGCAGAGTGTCAGTCCTTGGTTAATTATGTTCACAGAGGCATTATAGAGGTGTTCACAGATAAGCAGTGAGCAGTGGTATCACTCTGTATGAACAATGACACATAAAATAACATTTTATGACACTCTGCCTAAATGAAAAGAACCCATTTAGAATACCATTTTATTGTGTTTTCAGTGTGCACATGTTCAATAAACCCCAGAAAAGTTACAGTGAGATGTTTACAATTCTTTTGAAGTGAAAGTGTTTCTCAGGTAAATACATGTGCTTTAGGTGTTTATTATTACAGTATGTTCTGAAGGTTGTCTCCATCTCATGTTTCTGGAAGGCTGGACTGAAATAGATCTAATTTAAAGCCAGTATGTCACCATCACATTATTGCACGGTACCTAAAAGAAAGCAATTAATAAGGTATATTTTAAGTAGTCCACATTTCACAATGACTCAGTTATGCTTTTATGATTCCCTTGCACATATACTTTCTGTGCCCTGGGGTTGAGGTTTCACAATACTACCATGTACCAACAGCTTATTTCTCACATTCTCTGCTGCTCCTCTCTGATAATTTCTGTACCCACCAGAACAAGCTGGCTCGTGTTTTGGGCAAAATTTCTACAGTAAATAATGTTTGAGCTCCAAATAGTTTGTGAAGTAATTTGAAATACATTTGTAAGGA